>NC_041387.1:27717138-27741306 GCF_002162155.2 Triticum dicoccoides
TATTGAGGTCTTTGAAATCGACGCATATGCGCCAGGATTTGTCCTTCTTTGGTACCATCACCAGGTTTGCTAGCCAGTCCAGATGTTTTATATCTCTGATGAATCCGGCTTCCAGTAGTTTGGCTAGCTCCTCTCCCATGGCTTGTCTCTTAGGTTCGGAGAAACGCCGAAGAGTCTGCTTAACGGGCTTGAATCCTTTTAGGATGTTCAGGCTGTGCTCGGCCAGCCTGCGTGGGATTCCTTGTTGGAAATATGCCCTAGAGGCAATAATAAAAGGATTATTATTATATTTCCTTGTTCATGAAAATTGTCTTCTATTCATGCTATAATTGTATTATCCGGAAATCATAATACACGTGTGAATACATAGACCACAATACGTCCCTAGTAAGCCTCTAGTTGACTAGCTCGTTCGTCAACAGTTAGTCATGGTTTCCTGACTATGGACATTAGATGTCGTTGACAACGGGATCACATCATTAGGAGAATGATGTGATGGACAATACCCAATCCTAAGCATAACACAAGATCGTGTAGTTCGTTTTGCTAGAGCTTTTCCAATGTCAAGTATCTTTTCCTTAGACCATGAGATCGTGTAACTCCCGGATACCGTAGGAGTGCTTTGGGTGTACGAAACGTCACAACGTAACTGGGTGACTATAAAGGTGCACTACAGGTATCTCCGAAAGTGTCTGTTGGGTTGACACGGACCGAGACTGGGATTTGTCACTCTGTATGACGGAGAGGTATCTCTGGGCCCACTCGGTAATGCATCATCATAATGAGCTCAAAGTGACCAAGTGTTTGGTCACGGGATCATGCATTACGGTACGAGTAAAAGTGACTTGTCGGCAATGAGACTGAACGAGGTATTGGGATACCGACGATCGAGTCTCGGGCAAGTAACGTACCGTTTGACAAAGGGAATTGTATACGGGGTTGATTGAATCCTCGACATCGTGGTTCATCCGATGAGATCATCAAGGAGCATGTGGGAGCCAACATGGGTATCTAGATCCCATTGTTGGTTATTGACCGGAGAGCCGTCTCGGTCATGTCTGCATGTCTCCCGAACCCGTAGGGCCTACACACTTAAGGTTCAGTGACGCTAGGGTTATTAGGAAGACTTGTATGTGATTACCGAATGTTTTTCGGAGTCCCGGATGATATCCCGGACGTCACGAGGAGTTCCGGAATGGTCCGGAGGTGAAGATTTATATATGGGAAGTTGTCATACGGTCACCGGAAAGTTTCGGGGGCATATCGGTATTGTGCCGGGGCCACCGGAGGGGTTCCGGGGGTCCACCGGGAGGGGCCACCCCTCTCGGAGGGCCTCATGGGCCGTAGGGGGCAGGGAACCAGCCCCTGGAGGGCTGGGTGCCCCCCCTTGGGCCCATGCGCCTAGGGTTGGGGGGGAAACCCTAGTGGGGGCGCCCCCCTTGCTTGGGGGGCAAGCCCCCTTCCCCCTTCCCCTATAAATAGAGGGGCGAGGGGAGGGCTGCACACAACATCTAAGGTGCAGCCCCTCCCCTTCCCAACACCTCTCCTCCTCCGTTAAGTGCTTGGCGAAGCCCTGTCGGAGTACTGCCTCTCCACCATCACCACGCCGTCGTGCTGCTGCTGGAGCCTTCTTCCTCAACCTCTCCTTTCCCCTTGCTGGATCAAGAAGGAGGAGACGTCATCCGCTCCGTACGTGTGTTGAACGCGGAGGTGCTGTCCGTTCGGCACTTGGTCATCGGTGATTTGGATCACGGCGAGTACGACTCCATCGTCCCCGTTCTCTTGAACGCTTCCGCACGCGATCTACAAGTGGTATGTAGATGCATCTCTCTCCTATCACTCGTTGCTTAGATGAACTCATAGATGGATCTTGGTGAAACCGTAGGAAAAAATTTAATTTTCTTCAACGTTCTCCAATAGTGGCATCATGAGCTAGGTCTATGCGTAGTTCTCTATTGCACGAGTAGAACACAATTTTGTTGTGGGCGTAGATCTTGTCAACTTGCTTGCCGCTACTAGTCTTATTTTGCTTCAGCGGTATTGTGGGATGAAGCGGCTCGGACCGACCTTACATGTACGCTTACGTGAGACAGGTTCCACCGACTGACATGCACTAGATGCATAAGGTGGCTAGCGGGTGTCTGTCTCTCCCACTTTGGTTGGAGCAGATTCGACGAAAAGGGTCCTTATGAAGGGTAAATATAAGTTGACAAAATCACGTTGTGGTTATTCGTAGGTAAGAAAACGTTCTTGCTAGAACCCAATTGCAGCCACGTAAAAGATGCAACAACAATTAGAGGACGTCTAACTTGTTTTTGCAGCAATTGTCATGTGATGTGATATGGCCAGAAGTTGTGATGAATGATGAATGATATATTGTGATGTATGAGATCATGTTCTTGTAATAGGAATCACGACTTGCATGTCGATGAGTATGACAACCGGCAGGAGCCATAGGAGTTGTCTTTATTTTTGTATGACCTGCGTGTCATTGAAGAACGCCATGTAAATTACTTTACTTTATTGCTAAACGCGTTAGCCATAGAAGTAGAAGTAGTCGTTGGCGTGACAACTTCATGAAGACACGATGATGGAGATCATGGTGTCATGCCGATGACGAAAATGATCATGGAGCCCCGAAGATGGAGATCGAAGGAGCTATATGATATTGGCCATATCATGTCACTACTTTATATAATTGCATGTGATGTTTATTATGTTTATGCATCTTGTTTACTTAGAACGACGGTAGTAAATAAGATGATCCCTTATAATAATTTCAAGAAAGTGTTCCCCCTAACTGTGCACCGTTGCTAAAGTTCGTCATTTCGAAGCACCACGTGATGATCGAGTGTGATAGATTTTTACGTTCACATACAACGGGTGTAAGACAGTTTTACACATGCAAAACACTTAGGGTTAACTTGACGAGCCTAGCATGTACAGACATGGCCTCGGAACACAGAGACCGAAAGGTCGAACATGAGTCGTATGGAAGATACAATCAACATGGAGATGTTCACCGATGATGACTAGTCCATCTCACGTGATGATCGGACACGGCCTAGTCGACTCGGATCGTTTAACACTTAGATGACTAGAGGGATGCCAATCTGAGTGGGAGTTCATTAAATAATTTGATTAGATGAACTTAATTATCATGAACTTAGTCTAAAGTCTTTGCAAAATATGTCTTGTAGATCAAATGGCCAACGCTCATGTCAACATGAACTTCAATGCGTTCCTAGAGAAAACCAAGCTGAAAGATGATGGCAGCAACTATTCGGACTGGGTTCGAAACCTAAGGATCATCCTCATAGCAGCCAAGAAAGATTATGTCCTAGAAGCACCGCTAGGTGAAGCACCCATCTCAGAGAACCAAGACGTTATGAACACTTGGCAGTCACGTGCTGATGATTACTCCCTCGTTCAGTGCGGCATGCTTTACAGCTTAGAACCGGGGCTCCAAAAGCGTTTTGAACGACACGGAGCATATGAGATGTTCGAGGAGCTGAAAATGGTTTTTCAAGCTCATGCCCGGGTCGAGAGATATGAAGTCTCCGACAAGTTCTATAGTTGTAAGATGGAGGAAAACAGTTCTGTCAGTGAGCACATACTCAAAATGTCTGGGTTGCACAACCGCCTGTGCTAGCTGGAGATCAACCTCCCGGACGAGGCGGTCATTGATAGAATCCTTCAGTCGCTCCCACCGAGCTACAAGAGCTTTGTGTTGAACTACAATATGCAGGGGATGGTGAAGACCATTCCTTAAGTATTTTCAATGCTGAAGTCAGCAGAGGTTGAAATCAAGAAAGAACATCAAGTGTTGATGGTCAATAAAACCACTAAGTTCAAGAAGGGCAAGGGTAAGAAGAACTTCAAGAAGGACGGCAAAGATGTTGCCGCGCCCGGTAAGCCAGTTGCCGGGAAGAAGTCAATGAATGGACCCAAGCCTGAGACTGAGTGCTTTTATTGCCAAGGGAAGGGTCACTGGAAGCGGAACTGCCCCAAATACTTAGCGGACAAGAAGGCCGGCAACACTAAAGGTATATTTGATATACATGTAATTGATGTGTACCTTACCAGTACTCGTAGTAACTCCTGGGTATTTGATACCGGTGCCGTTGCTCATATTTGTAACTCACAGCAGGAGCTGCGGAATAAGCGGAGACTGGCGAAGGACGAGGTGACGATGCGCGTCGGGAATGGTTCCAAGGTCGATGTGATCGCTGTCGGCATGCTACCTCTACATTTACCCACGGGATTAGTTTTAAACCTCAATAATTGTTATTTAGTGCCAACTTTGAGCAACATTGTATCTGGATCTCGTTTGATGCGAGATGGCTACTCATTTAAATCCGACAATAATGGTTGTTCTATTTATATGAGAGATATGTTTTATGGTCATGCCCCGATGGTCAATGGTTTATTCTTAATGAATCTCGAACGTAATGTTACACATATTCATAGTGTGAATACCAAAAGATGTAAAGTTGATAATGATAGTCCCACATACTTGTGGCACTGCCGCCTTGGTCACATTGGTGTCAAGCGCATGAAGAAGCTCCATGCTGATGGACTTTTAGAGTCTCTCGATTATGAATCATTTGACACATGTGAACCATGCCTCATGGGCAAAATGACCAAGACTCTGTTCTCCGGAACAATGGAGCGAGCAACCAACTTATTGGAAATCATACATACTGATGTGTGTGGTCCAATGAGCGTTGAGGCTCGCGGAGGATATCGTTATGTTCTCACTCTCACTGATGACTTGAGTAGATATGGGTATGTCTACTTGATGAAACACAAGTCTGAGACCTTTGAAAAGTTCAAGGAATTTCAGAATGAGGTAGAGAATCAACGTGACCGAAAGATAAAGTTCCTACGATCAGATCGTGGAGGAGAATATTTAAGTCACGAATTTGGTACACAGTTAAGAAAATGTGGAATCGTTTCACAACTCACGCCGCCTGGAACACCTCATTGTAATGGTGTGTCCGAACGTCGTAATCGCACTCTATTGGATATGGTGCGATCTATGATGTCTCTTACCGATTTACCGCTATCATTTTGGGGATACGCTCTAGAGACAGCTACATTCACTTTAAATAGGGCACCGTCTAAATCCGTTGAGACGACACCGTATGAATTATGGTTTGGGAAGAAACCTAAGCTGTCGTTTCTAAAAGTTTGGGGATGCGATGCTTATGTCAAGAAACTTCAACCTGAAAAGCTCGAACCCAAGTCGGAAAAATGCGTCTTCATAGGATACCCTAAGGAAACCATTGGGTATACCTTCTACCTTAGATCCGAAGGCAAGATCTTTGTTGCCAAGAACGGATCCTTTCTGGAAAAAGAGTTTCTCTCGAAAGGAATAAGTGGGAGAAAAGTAGAACTCGATGAAGTACTACCTCTTGAACCGGAAAGTAGTGCAGCTCAGGAAAATGTTCCTGTGGTACCTACACCGACTGGAGAGGAAATTAATGATGATGATCAAGGTACTTCGGATCAAGTTGCTACTGAACTTCGTAGGTCCACAAGGACACGTTCCACACCAGAGTGGTATGGCAACCCTATCCTGGAAATCATGTTGTTAGACAACGGTGAACCTTTGAACTATGAAGAAGCGATGGCAGGCCCAGATTCCAACAAATGGCTAGAAGCCATGCAATCCGAGATAGAATCCATGTATGAAAACAAAGTATGGACTTTGACTGACTTGCCCGATGATCGGCGAGCGATAGAAAACAAATGGATCTTTAAGAAGAAGACGGACGCGGATGGTAATGTCACCATCTATAAAGCTCGACTTGTCGCTAAGGGTTATCGGCAAGTTCAAGGGATTAACTACGATGAGACTTTCTCTCCCATAGCGAAGCTTAAGTCCGTCTGAATCATGTTAGCAATTGCCGCATACTATGATTATGAGATATGGCAGATGGACGTCAAAACGGCATTCCTTAACGGTTATCTTAAGGAAGAGATGTATATGATGCAGCCGGAAGGTTTTGTCGATCCTAAGAATGCTAACAAAGTATGCAAGCTGCAGCGATCCATTTATGGGCTAGTGCAAGCATCTCGGAGTTGGAACATTCACTTTGATGAGATGATCAAAGTGTTTGGGTTTATGCAGACTTATGGAGAAGCCTGCGTTTACAAGAAAGTGAGTGGGAGCTCTGTAGCATTTCTCATATTATATGTAGATGACATACTTTTGATGGGAAATGATATAGAATTCTTGGACAGCATTAAGGCCTACTTGAATAAGTGTTTTTCAATGAAGGACCTTGGAGAAGCTGCTTACATATTAGGCATCAAGATCTATAGGGATAGATCGAGACGCCTCATAGGTCTTTCACAAAGCACATACCTTGATAAGATTTTGAAGAAGTTCAAAATGGATCGGTCCAAGAAAGGGTTCTTGCCTGTACTGCAAGGTGTGAGATTGAGCTCGACTCAATGCCCGACCACGGCAGAAGATAAAGAAGAGATGAGTGTCATCCCCTATGCCTCAGCCATAGGATCTATTATGTATGCCATGCTGTGTACCAGACCAGATGTAAACCTTGCCGTAAGTTTGGTAGGAAGGTACCAAAGTAATCCCGGCAGGGAACACTGGACAACGGTCAAGAATATCCCGAAGTACCTGAAAAGGACAAAGGACATGTTTCTCGTTTATGGAGGTGACGAAGAGCTCGCCGTAAAGGGTTACGTCGATGCTAGCTTCGACATAGATCTGGATGACTCTAAGTCACAAACCGGATACGTGTATATGTTGAATGGTGGAGCAGTGAGGTGGTGCAGCTGCAAGCAGAGCGTCGCGGGATCTACATGTGAAGCGGAGTACATGGCAGCCTCGGAGGCAGCACATGAAGCAATTTGGGTGAAGGAGTTCATCACCGACCTAGGAGTCATACCCAATGCGTCGGGGCCGATCAAACTCTTCTGTGACAACACTGGAGCTATTGCCCTTGCCAAGGAGCCCAGGTTTCACAAGAAGACCAGGCACATCAAGCGTCGTTTCAACTCCATCCGTGAAAATGTTCAAGATGGAGACATAGATATTTGCAAAGTACATACGGATCTGAATGTCGCAGATCTGTTGACTAAACCTCTTTCGCGAGCAAAACATGATCAACACCAGAATTCTATGGGTGTTCGATTCATCACAATGTAACTAGATTATTGACTCTAGTGCAAGTGGGAGACTGTTGGAAATATGCCCTAGAGGCAATAATAAAAGGATTATTATTATATTTCCTTGTTCATGATAATTGTCTTCTATTCATGCTATAATTGTATTATCCGGAAATCATAATACACGTGTGAATACATAGACCACAATACGTCCCTAGTAAGCCTCTAGTTGACTAGCTCGTTGGTCAACAGTTAGTCATGGTTTCCTGACTATGGACATTAGATGTCGTTGACAACGGGATCACATCATTAGGAGAATGATGTGATGGACAAGACCCAATCCTAAGCATAACACAAGATCATGTAGTTCGTTTTGCTAGAGCTTTTCCAATGTCAAGTATCTTTTCCTTAGACCATGAGATCGTGCAACTCCCGGATACCGTAGGAGTGCTTTGGGTGTACCAAACATCACAACGTAACTGGGTGACTATAAAGGTGCACTACAGGTATCTCCGAAAGTGTTTGTTGGGTTGACACGGATCGAGACTGGGATTTGTCACTCCGTATGACAGAGAGGTATCTCTGGGCCCACTCGGTAATGCATCATCATAATGAGCTCAAAGTGACCAAGTGTTTGGTCACGGGATCATGCATTACGATACGAGTAAAGTGACTTGCCGGTAACGAGACTGAACGAGGTATTGGGATACCGACGATCGAGTCTCGGGCAAGTAACATACCGTTTGACAAAGGGAATTGTATACGGGGTTGATTGAATCCTCGACATCGTGGTTCATCCGATGAGATCATCGAGGAGCATGTGGGAGCCAACATGGGTATCTAGATCCCATTGTTGGTTATTGACCGGAGAGCCGTCTCGGTCATGTCTGCATGTCTCCCGAACCCGTAGGGTCTACATACTTAAGGTTAGGTGACGCTAGGATTATTAGGAAGACTTGTATGTGATTACTGAATGTTGTTCGGAGTCCCGGATGAGATCCCGGACGTCACGAGGAGTTCTGGAATGGTCCGGAGGTGAAGATTTATATATGGGAAGTTGTCATACGGTCACCGGAAAGTTTCGGGGGCATATCGGTATTGTACCGGGGCCACCGGAGGGGTTCCGGGGGTCCACCGGAGGGGCCACCCCTCTCGGAGGGCCTCATGGGCCGTAGGGGGTAGGGAACCAGCCCCTGGAGGGTTGGGTGTGCCCCCCCTTGGGCCCATGCGCCTAGGGTTGGGGGGGAAACCCTAGTGGGGGCGCCCCCCTTGCTTGGGGGCCAAGCCCCCTCCCTTGGCCGCCCCGCCCCTCTAGATCTCATCTAGAGGGGGCCGGCCCCCTTCCCCCTTCCCCTATAAATAGAGGGGCGAGGGGAGGGCTGCACACAACATCTAAGGCGCAGCCCCTCCCCTCCCCAACACCTCTCCTCCTCCGTTAAATGCTTGGTGAAGCCCTATCGGAGTACTGCCTCTCCACCATCACCACGCCGTCGTGCTGCTGCTGGAGCCTTCTTCCTCAACCTCTCCTTTCCCCTTGCTGGATCAAGAAGGAGGAGACATCATCCGCTCCGTACGTGTGTTGAACAAGGAGGTGTTGTCCGTTCGGCACTTGGTCATCGGTGATTTGGATCACGTCGAGTACGACTCCATCATCCCCATTCTCTTGAACGCTTCCGCACGCGATCTACAAGTGGTATGTAGATGCATCTCTCTCCTATCACTCGTTGCTTAGATGAACTCATAGATGGATCTTGGTGAAATCGTAGGAAAAAATTTAATTTTCTGCAATGTTCCCCAACATTCCTGGCATGTCTGAAGGGTGCCAGGCAAAAATGTCCCAATTTTCTCGTAGGAATTCACTGAGTGTGGTGTCTACATCAGGGTTTAGTTGTGCCCGGATGGAGGCCATTTTTGTAGTGTCCGTTGGATGGACTTGGAACTTTACTATTTCGTCTGCCGGCTTGAAGGAGGTGGACTTGGATCTTTTGTTGAGTATCACGTCATCCCTGTCCACCGTGGAGCGCAACATAGTTAGTTCCTCGGCCGCCAAGGCTTCGGATAATGCCTCGAGGGCCAGTGCGGCTGTCTTGTTTTCGGCACGAAGTGCTGTGTCCGGATCACTAGCAAGAGTGATGATTCCGTTGGGTCCGAGCATTTTGAGCTTCATGTACCCGTAATGGGGTATAGCTTGAAAAATTGTGAATGCTTCTCGCCCTAACAGAGCGTGGTATCCGCTGTTGAACGGGGCCACTTGAAATGTGACCTCCTCGGATCTGTAATTATCCGGCATGCCGAACACCACATCCAGTGTGATTTTCCCTGAATAACACACTTCCTGGCTGGGGATTATTCCTCTAAAGGTTGTGTTGCTTCGCTCAATGCGGCTCCAGTCTATTTCCATTTTTTGCAGGGTTTCCTCATAGATGAGGTTCAGTCTGCTACCACCGTCCATGAGTACCTTTGTAAGCCGGAAGCCGTCCACTATCGGACTGAGGACCAGTGCGGCTGGTGCTCGGGCTGTCCGGAATTTAGGTTCGTCACTGGCATTAAAGGTAATAGCCGTGTCACTCCATGGGTTTATTGTCGCTACTTGGTAGACTTCGATGAGGCTGCGGAGCTTCGTTTCCTCACATTGTTTGATGCGAAAGTCTCGAAGACTGTTGACACTGTACTGGCATTTCTGGGGTGGTGCTCTGCGGATTATGGAGTTAGAAGCTCCTCGCCACTTCTAGCCACCTGCCGGAGTATCCAACATGCTCTAAGGCAATGAATTGGTGTGACTTCCTCTGTACTATGAATTTTACAGGGTCCATTGAGCCATCCCTCCAGTACGGTTCCATACCCTATAGAGGGTTTTTGTTTTTTGCTGTTTGGCCCAGGTGCCTGGCGATAGTGCGCCCTTTTGTTTCGGACTGGGATTGTATTCAGGGTCGGATTGTCCCAGAATTTTGTTTCGGTTTTTCGAACGACTTTTTGTCGCACAGTACTTTCATACTATGGATGTTAAGTCGGCGAAGCATGTAATTTCGCGGCGACTTATGGCGTTGAGGATTCCGATGTCCGTGCAGTTGTTACAGAAGAATGAAATTGCATCCCTCTCGCGGCAGTCCTTTATCCTGTTCCTAACCAGGAGGAATCTGGCCCAGTAATGGTGTACTGTTTCCCCGGACTCTTGCCGAATTTGGGATAGATCCCTTATATTTGGGTGGGCGGGTGGTTTTAAATCCGGAACCTCGCCCGATCTAAGACTCAGGGGCCAAGAAATTTCCGAACACGGAAGCTTGTTTTCTTGGACGTTATTCAATGAATCAGGCCTGCTGCTTGACTTTAGGTTCAGGGCTTGGGCGACGTCCTCGCCTCCGCGGATGTCTGGCTTGGAGGGATCAG
This sequence comes from Triticum dicoccoides, assembly GCF_002162155.2. NCBI lineage: Eukaryota > Viridiplantae > Streptophyta > Magnoliopsida > Poales > Poaceae > Triticum > Triticum dicoccoides. The sequence goes on from NC_041387.1 coordinate 27,727,666, forward strand.
GAATCCGGACACATCTGGTCCTTAGGATGGGCGAAGATTCGCCGCATTGTTCCTCCACCACTTCAAAGTGGTGGGTGACCTCGGGAGAGTCAATCTCTCTTTGATCGGGTTTAAGCCCAATCTGGCCGTAATCTGTAGCGACTCCCAGGGCGGGGATGCGATCCAAGAGCTCTCTTAGGGAAGAGAGCTCCATCGGATCTAACTGCTCGGCAAGTTCCAAGATGATGTGGAGATTGCTTTCGATGACCCGGGAGGTCATCGTCGACGCGGCGGCCAAACAAGCGGTCATAAAAAAACTGCCTAGCCGGAGAGTTTGGCCGACAGCCAAAGCTCCTTTAGCAACAGCGCCGTCTTTTAAAGACGAGGTGCGGCATCCTTCCTGACGGTGACGACATAGAGGAACTCTCAATGAAAGCACCAATGTCGGTGTCAAAACCGGCGAATCTCGGGTAGGGGGTCCTGAACTGTGCGTCTAGGCGGATGGTAACAGGAGACAAGGGACACGATGTTTTTACCCAGGTTCGGGCCCTCTTGATGGAGGTAAAACCCTACTCCTGCTTGATTAATATTGATGATATGGGTAGTACAAGAGTTGATCTACCACGAGATCAGAGAGGCTAAACCCTAGAAGCTAGCCTATGGTATGATTGTTGTTCGTCCTGTGGACTAAAACTCTCCGGTTTATATAGACACCGGAGAGGGCTAGGGTTACACAGAGTCGGTTACAATGGGAGGAGATCTTCATATCATATCGCCAAGCTTGCCTTCCACGCCAAGGAAAGTCCTATCCGGACACGGGACAAAGTCTTCAATCTTGTATCTTCATAGTCCGGGAGTCCGGCCAAAGGTCATAGTCCGGCCATCCGGACACCCCCTAATCCAGGACTCACTCACTCCCACTCAATTCTTTCGAGAGAAACCTTTCCTCGAGAAAAGACCCGTTTCTACAAACAATTACTTTTGCTTCCGGATCTGAGATAGGAGGTATACCCAACCATTTTGGGTATCCTATGAAGATGTATTTATCCGCTTTGGGTTCGAGCTTATCACGATGAAACTTTTCATATAAGCGTCGCAGCCCCAAACTTTCAAGAAACGACAACTTAGGTTTCTCCAAACCATAGTTCAAACGGTGTCGTCTCAATGGAATTACGTGGTGCCCTATTAAAGTGAGTGCGGTTGTCTCTAATGCCTAACCCATGAACGATAGTGGTAATTCGATAAGAGACATCATGGTACGCACCATATATATCCAATAGGGTGCAACTATGATGTTTGGACACACCATCACACTATGGTGTTCCAGGCGATATTAATTGTGAAACAATTTCCACAATGTCTTAATTGCGTGCCAAAGCTCGTAACTCAGATACTCATCTCTATGATCATATCATAGACATTTTATCCTCTTGTCACGATGACCTTCAACTTCACGCTGAAATTACTTGAACCATTCAATAATTCAGACTTGTGTTTCATCAAGTAAATATACTCAGTATCTACTCAAATCATCCGTGAAGTAAGAACATAACGATATCCACTGTGTGCCTCAGCACTCATTGGACTGCACACATCAAAATGTATTACTTCCAACAAGTTGCTTTCTTGTTCCATTTTACTGAAAACGAGGCTTTCAATCATCTTACCCATGTGGTATGATTTGCATGTCTCAAGTGATTCAAAATCAAGTGAGTCCAAACGGTCCATTTGCATGGAGTTTCTTCATGCATATACACCAATAGACATGGTTCGCATGTCTCAAACTTTTCAAAAACGAGTGAGTCCAAAGATCCATCAACATGGAGCTTCTTCATGCGTTTTATACCAATATGACTTACATGGCAGTGCCACTTGTAGGTGGTACTATCATTACTATCTTATATATTTTGGCATGAACATGTGTATCACTACGATCGAGATTCAATAAACCATTCATTTTAGGTGCAAGACCATTGAAGGTATTATTCAAATAAACAGAGTAACCATTATTCTCCTTAAATGAATAACCATATTGCGATAGACATAATCCAATCATGTCTATGCTCAACACAAACACCAAATAACAATTATTTAGGTTTAACACCAATCTCGATGGTAGAGGGAGCGTGCGATGCTTGATCACATCAACCTTGGAAACACTTCCAACACATATCGTCAGCTCACCTTTAGCTAGTCTCTGTTTATTCCGTAGATTTTATTTTGAGTTATTAACACTTAGCAACCGAACCGGTATCTAATACCTTGGTGCTACTAGGAGTACTAGTAAAGTACACATTAACATAATGTATATCTAATATACTTCTTGTTGGGGAACGTAGCAGAAATTCAAAATTTTCCTACGTGTCACCAAGATCTATCTATGGAGAAACCAGCAACGAGGGGAAGGAGAGTGCATCTACATACCCTTGTAGATCGCTAAGCGGAAGCGTTCAAGAGAACGGGGTTGAAGGAGTCGTACTCATCGTGATCCAAATCACCGGAGATCCTAGTGCCGAACGGACGGCACCTCCGCGTTCAACACACGTACAGCCCGGTGACGTCTCCCACGCCTTGATCCAGCAAGGAGAGAGGGAGAGGTTGAGGAAGACTCCATCCAGCAGCAGCACAACGGGTGGTGGTGATGGAGGAGTGTGGTAGTCCAGCAGGGCTTCGCCAAGCACCGCGGGAGAGGAGAAGGGAGAGAGGTAGGGCTGCGCCAGGGAGAGGTCAAAACTCATGTGTTGGCAGCCCCAAAACCCTCAAGTATATATAGGGGAGAGGGAGGGGGGTGCGCCCCCTCTAGGGTTTCCACCCCAAGGGGTGCGGCAGCCCCAATCCCATCTAAGGGTGGCGGCCAAGGCGAGAGAGGGGGGAAACTTGCCCCCCAAGTTAGGTGGAAGCACCCCCTCCCCAAACCCTAGGCGCCTTGGGCCCTTGTGGGGGGGCGCACCAGCCCACCTGGGGCTGGTACCCTCCCACACTTGGCCCATGCAGCCCTCCGGGGCCGGTGGCCCCACTTGGTGGACCCCCGGGACCCTCCCGGTGGTCCCAGTACGTTACCGATAAAACCCGAAACTTTTCCGGTGACCAAAACAGGACTTCCCATATATAAATCTTTACCTCCGGACCATTCCGGAACTCGTCGTGACGTCCGGGATCTCATCCGGGACTCCGAACAACATTCGGTAACCACATACAAGTTTCCTTTATAACCCTAGCGTCATCAAACCTTAAGTGTGTAGACCCGACGGGTTCGGGAGACATGTAGACATGACCAAGACGTTCTCCGGTCAATAACCAACAGCGGGATCTGGATACCCATGTTGGCTCCCACATGTTCCACGATGATCTCATCGGATGAACCACGATGTCAAGGACTCAATCGATCCCATATACAATTCCCTTTGTCTAGCGGTATTGTACTTGCCCGAGATTCGATCGTCGGTATCCCGATACCTTGTTCAATCTCGTTACTAGCAAGTCTCTTTACTCGTTCCGTAACACATCATCCCGTGATCAACCCCTTGGTCACATTGTGCACATTATGATGATGTCCTACCGAGTGGGCCCAGAGATACCTCTCCGTTTACACGGAGTGACAAATCCCAGTCTCGATTCGTGCCAACCCAACAGACACTTTCGGAGATACCTGTAGTGCACCTTTATAGCCACCCAGTTACGTTGTGACGTTTGGTACACCCAAAGCATTCCTACGGTCTCCGGGAGTTGCACAATCTCATGGTCTAAGGAAAAGATACTTGACATTAGAAAAGCTTTAGCATACGAACTACACGATCTCTGTGCTAGGCTTAGGATTGGGTCTTGTCCATCACATCATTCTCCTAATGATGTGATCCTGTTATCAACGACATCCAATGTCCATGGTCAGGAAACCATAACCATCTATTGATCAACGAGCTAGTCAACTAGAGGCTTACTAGGGACATGGTGTTGTCTATGTACCCACACATGTATTTGAGTTTCCTTTCAATACAATTATAGCATGGATAATAAACTATTATCATGAACAAGGAAATATAATAATAACTTATTTATTATTGCCTCTAGGGCATATTTCCAACAGTCTCCCACTTGCACTAGAGTCAATAATCTAGTTCACATCGCTATGTGATTAACGCTGACAGGTCACATCGCCATGTGACCAACATCCAAAGAGTTTACTAGTGTCTAAACTAGTTCACATCATCATGTGATTAAGACTCAATGAGTTCTTGGGTTTGATCATGTTTTGCTTGTGAAAGAGGTTTTAGCCAACGGGTCTGCAACATTCAGATCCATGTGTACTTCGCAAATCTCTAAGTCATATTGTAAATGCTGCTTCTACTCTCCACTTGAAGCTATTCCAAATGGTTGCTCCACTATACGTATCCGGTTTGCTACTTAGAGTCACTCGGATAGGTGTTAAAGCTTGCATCGACGTAACCCTTTACACCGAACTCTTTATCACCTCCATAATCAAGAAACATGTCCTTATTTACTCCAAGGACAAATTTGACCGCTGTCCAATGATCCATTCCTGGATCATTCTTGTACCCCTTGACTGACTCATGGCAAGGCACAGTTCCGGTGTGGTACACAGCATAGCATACTATAGAGCCTACGTCTGAAGCATAGGGGACGACCTTCGTCCTTTTTCTCTTTTCTTCCGTGGTCGAGCTTTAACTTCATACCTTACATCTCAGGCAAGAACTCCTTCTTTGACTGATCCATCTTGAACACCTTCAAGATCATGTCAAGGTATATGCTCATTTGAAAGTACCATTAAGCGGTTTTTGATCTATCCTCATAGATCTTGATGCTCAATGTTCAAGTAGCTTAATCCAGGTTTTCTATTGAAAAACACATTTCAAATAACCCTATATGCTTTCCAGAAATTCTACATCATTTCTGATCAACAATATGTCAACAACATATACTCATCAGAAATTCTATAGTGCTCCCACTCACTTCTTTGGAAATACAAGTTTCTCATAAACCTTGTATAAACCTAAAATCTTTGATCATCTTATCAAAGTGTATATTCCAACTCCGAGATGCTTACTCCAGTCCTTAGAAGGATCGCTGGAGCTAGCATACCTTTTAGCATCCTTAGGATCGACAAAACCTTTCTGATTGTATCACATACAACCTTTCCTTACGAAAACTGGTAAGGAAACTCGTCTTGACATCCAACTGCCAGATTGCAGCTAATGCTAACATGATTCCGACGGACTTAAGCATCGCTACGGATGAGAAAATCTCATCGTAGTCAACTCCTTGAACTTGTGAAAAACTCTTCGCCACAAGTCGAGCTTCATAGATGGTGACATTACCGTCCACGTCCGTCTTCTTCTTAAAGATCCATTTATTTCAATGGCTTGCCGATCATCGGGCAAGTCGACCAAAGTCCATGCTTTGTTATGATACATGGATCCTATCTCGGATTTCATGGCTTCTAACCATTTGTTGGAATTTGGGCCCACCATCGCTTCTCCATAGCTCGTAGGTTCATTGTTGTCTAGCAACATGACCTTCAAGACAAGATTACTGTGCCACTATGAAGTGGTACGCATCCTTGTCACCCTACGAGGTACGGTAGTGACTTGATCCAAAACTTCATGATCACTATCATAAGCTTCTAGTTAAATTGGTGTAGGTGCCACAGGAACAACTTCCTATGCCCTGCTATACTCTAGTTGAAGTGACGGTTCAAGTCTCCACCATCCTCCCACTCAATTCTTTGAGACAAACTTTTCCTTGAGAAAGGACCCGATTCAAGAAACAATCCCTATTGCTTTCGGATCTGAATTAGGAGGTATACCCAACTGTTTTTGGGTGTCCTATGAAGATGCATTTTATCCGCTTTGGGTTCGAGCTTATCAACCTGAAACTTTTTCACATAAGCGTCGCAGCCCCAAACCTTTTTAAGAAACGACAACTTAGGTTTCTCCAAACGGTGTCGTCTCAACGGAATTATGTGGTACCCTATTAAAGTGAGTGCGGTTGTCTCTAATGCCTAACCCATGAACGATAGTGGTAATTCGATAAGAGACATCAAGGTACACACCATATCCAATAGGGTGCTACTATGATGTTCGGACACACCATCACACTATGGTGTTCCAGGCGGTATTAATTGTGAAACAATTTCCACAATGTCTTAATTGTGTGCCAAAACTCGTAACTCAGATATTCATCTCTATGATCATATCATAGACATTCTATCCTCTTGTCACGAAGATCTTAAACTTCACTCTGAAATTACTTGAACCATTCAATAATTCAGACTTGTGTTTCATCAAGTAAATATACTCAACATCTACTCGAATCATCTGTGAAGTAAGAACATAACGATATTCACTGCATGCCTCAGCACTCATTGGACTGCACACATCAAAAATGTGTTACTTCCAACAAGTTGCTATCTAGTTCCATCTTACTGAAACCGAGGCTTTTCAGTCATCTTGCCTATGTGGTATGATTTGCATATCTCAAGTGATTCAAAATCAAGTGAGTCCAAACGATCCATCTGCATGGAGTTTCTTCATGCTTATACACCAACAGACATGGTTCGCATGTCTCAAACTTTTCAAAACGAGTGAGTCCAAAGATCCATCAACATGGAGCTTCTTCATGCGTTTTATACCAATATGACCTATATGGCAGTGCCACAAGTAAGTGGTACTATCATTACTATCTTATATCTTTTGGCATGAAAATGTGTATCACTACGATCGAGATTCAATAAACCATTCCTTTAGATGCAAGACCACTGAAGGTGTTATTCACATAAATAGAGTAACCATTATTCTCCTTAAATGAATAACCGTATTGCAACAGACATAATCCAATCATGTCTATGCTCAACGCAAACACCAAATGACAATTGTTCAGGTTTAATACTAATCTTGATGGTAGAGGGAGTGTGCGATGTTTGATCACATCAAACTTGGAAAAACTTCCAACATATATCGTCAGCTCACCTTTAGCTAGTGTCCGTTTATTCCGTAGCTCTTTTATTTCGAGTTACTAACACTTAGCAACCGAACCGGTATCTTAATACCCTGGTGCTACTAGGAGTACTAGTAAAGTACACATTAACATAATGTATATCCAATATACTTCTATCGACCTTGCCAGCCTTCTCATCTACCAAGTATCTAGGGTAATGCTGCTCCAGTGGCTGTTCCCCTTATTACAGAAGCACTTAGTCTCGAGTTTGGGTTCAACCTTGGGTTTCTTCATTGGAGCAGCAACTAATTTGCTGTTTCATGAAGTATCCCTTCTTGCCCTTGCCCTTCTTGAAACTAGTGGTTTCCCCAACCATCAACAATTGATGCTCCTTCTTGATTTCTACTTTCGCGGTGTCAAACATCGTGAATACCTCAAGGATCATCATATCTATCCCTGATATGTTAAAGTTCATCACGAAGCTCTAGCAGCTTGGTGGCAATGACTTTGGAGAAACATCACTATCTCATCTGGAAGATCAACTCCCACTCGGTTCAAGTGATTGTTGCACTTCAGACAATCTGAGCACAAGCTCAACGATTGAGCTTTTCTCCCTTAGTTTGCAGGCTAAGACAATCGTCGGAGGTCTTATACCTCTTGACGTGGGCACGAGCCTGAAATCCCAATTTCAGCCCTCAAAACATCTCATATGTTCCGCGATGTTTCGAAAACGTCTTTGGTGCCTCAATTCTAAACCGTTTAACTGAACTATCACGTAGTTATCAAAACGTGTATGTCCGATGTTCGCAACATCCACAAACGACGTTTGGGGTTCAGCACACTGAGCGGTGCATTAAGGACATAAGCTTTCTATTGTCCGCATAATCGCTACTGTCAACTTTCAACTATATTTTCTCTAGGAACATATCTAAACAGTGGAACTAAAGCGCGAGCTTACGACATAATTTGCAAAGATCATTTGACTATGTTCAGGATAATTAAGTTCATCTTATGAACTCCCACTCAGATAGACATCCATCTAGTCATCTAAGTGATTACATGATCCGAGTCAACTAGGCCGTGTCCGATCATCACGTGAGACGGACTAGTCATCATCGGTGAACATCTTCATGTTGATCGTATCTACTATACGACTCATGCTCGACCTTTCGGTCTCTTGTGTTCCGAGGCCATGTCTGTACATGCTAGGCTCGTCAAGTCAACCTAAGTGCTTCGCGTGTGTAAATCTGTCTTACACCCGTTGTATGTGAACGTAAGGATCCATCACACCCGATCATCATGTGGTGCTTAGAAACGACGAACTTTCACAACGGTGCATAGTTAGGGGGAACACTTTCTTGAAATTTTAATGAGGGATCATCTTATTTACTACCGTCGTTCTAAGCAAATAAGACGCATAAACATGATAAACATCACATGCAATCAAATAGTGACATGATATGGCCAATATCATTTTGCTCCTTTTGATCTCCATCTTCGGGGCTCCATGATCACCATTATTACCGGCATGACACCATGATCTCCATCATCATGATCTCCATCATCGTGTCTTCATGAAGTTGTCTCGCCAACTATTACTTCTACTACTATGGCTACCGGTTAGCAATGAAGTAAAGCAATTACATGGCATTGTTACCGGTTGTCATACTCATCGACATGCAAGTCGTGAATCCTATTACAAGAATATGATCAATCTCATACATCACATATCATTCATCACATTCTTCTTGGCCATATCACATCACATAGCATACCCTGCAAAAACAAGTTAGACGTCCTCTAATTGTTGTTTGCATGTTTTACGTGGCTGCTATGGGTTTCTAGCAAGAACGTTTCTTACCTACGCAAAACCACAACGTGATATGCCAATTGCTATTTACCCTTCATAAGGACCCTTTTCATCGAATCCGTTCCGACTAAAGTGGGAGAGACTGGCACCCGCTAGCCACCTTATGCACCAAGTGCATGTCAGTCGGTGGAACCCGTCTCACGTAAGAGTACGTGTAAGGTCGGTCCGGGCCGCTTCATCCCACAATACCGTCGAAACAAGATTGGACTAGTAACGGTAAGCATATTGAACAAAATCAATGCCACAACTACTTTGTGTTCTACTCGTGCAAAGAATCTACGCAATAGACCTAGCTCATGATGCCACTGTTGGGGAACGTAGCAGAAATTCAAAATTTTCCTACGTCTCACCAAGATCTATCTATGGAGAAACCAGCAATGAGGGGAAGGAGAGTGCATCTACATACCCTTGTAGATCGCTAAGCGGAAGTGTTCAAGAGAACGGGGTTGAAGGAGTCGTACTCGTCGTGATCCAAATCACCGGAGATCCTAGTGCCGAACGGACGGCACCTCCGCGTTCAACACACGTACAGCCCGGTGACGTCTCCCACGCCTTGATCCAGTAAGGAGAGAGGGAGAGGTTGAGGAAGACTCCATCCAGCAGCAGCACAACGGCGTGGTGGTGATGGAGGAGCGTGGTAGTCCAGCAGGGCTTCGCCAAGCACCGCGGGAGAGGAGAAGGGAGAGAGGTAGGGCTGCGCCAGGGAGAGGTCAAAACTCATGTGTTGGCAGCCCCAAAACCCTCAAGTATATATAGGGGAGAGGGAGGGGGTGCGCCCCCTCTAGGGTTTCCACCCCAAGGGGTGCGGCAGCCCCAATCCCATCTAAGGGTGGCGGCCAAGGGGGGAGAGGGGGGAAACTTGCCCCCCAAGTTAGGTGGAAGCACCCCCTCCCCAAACCCTAGCCGCCTTGGGCCCTTGTGGGGGGGCGCACCAGCCCACCTGGGGCTGGTCCCCTCCCACACTTGTCCCATGCAGCCCTCCGGGGCCGGTGGCCCCACTTGGTGGACCCCCGGGACACTCCCGGTGGTCCCGGTACGTTACCGATAAAACTCGAAACTTTTCCGGTGACCAAAACAGGACTTCCCATATATAAATCCTTACCTCCGGACCATTCCGAAACTCCTCGTGACGTCCGGGATCTCATCCGAGACTCCTAACAACTTTCAGTAACCACATACAATTCCCATAACAACTCTAGCGTCACCGAACCGTAAGTATGTAGACCCTACGGGTTCGGGAGACATGTAGACATGACCAAGACGTTCTCCGGTCAATAACCAACAGCGGGATCTGGATACCCATGTTGGCTCCCACATGTTCCACGATGATCTCATCGGATGAACCACGATGTCAAGGACTCAATCGATCCCGTATACAATTCCCTTTGTCTAGCGGTATTGTACTTGCCCGAGATTCGATCGTCGGTATCCCGATACCTTGTTCAATCTCGTTACCAACAAGTCTCTTTACTCGTTCCGTAACACATCATCCCGTGATCAACCCCTTGGTCACATTGTGCACATTATGATGATGTCCTACCGAGTGGGCCCAGAGATACCTCTCCGTTTACACGGAGTGACAAATCCCAGTCTCGATTCGTGCCAACCCAACAGACACTTTCGGAGATACCTGTAGTGCACCTTTATAGCCACCCAGTTACGTTGTGACGTTTGGTACACCCAAAGCATTCCTACGGTATCCGGGAGTTGCACAATCTCATGGTCTAAGGAAAAGATACTTGACATTAGAAAAGCTTTAGCATACGAACTACACGATCTCTGTGCTAGGCTTAGGATTGGGTCTTGTCCATCACATCATTGTCCTAATGATGTGATCCCGTTATCAACGACATCCAATGTCCATGGTCAGGAAACCGTAACCATCTATTGATCAACGAGCTAGTCAACTAGAGGCTTACTAGGGACATGGTGTTGTCTATGTACCCACACATGTATTTGAGTTTCCTTTCAATACAATTATAGCATGGATAATAAACTATTATCATGAACAAGGAAATATAATAATAACTTATTTATTATTGCCTCTAGGGCATATTTCCAACACTTCTATCGACCTTGCCAACCTTCTCATCTACCAAGTATCTAGGATAATTCTGCTCTAGTGGTTGTTCCCCTTACTACAGAAGCACTTAGTATCGGGTTTGGGTTCAACCTTGGGTTTCTTCACTAGAGCAGCAGCTGATTTGCCATTTCTTCACTACAAAAGCACTTAGTCTCGGGTTTGGGTTCAATCTAGTGGCTGATTTTGACACCGACATTGGTGCTTTGATTGAGAGTTCCTCTGTGTCGTCGCCTTTAGGCCCGATGGCTTCTTCGATCATCAACCACGACGCGTTCCAGGGTGAGACTTTTCTCCCCGGACAGATCTTCGTATTCGGCGGCTTCGCACTGCGGGCCAACTCGCTTGGCCATCTGGAGTAGATCGAAAGCTACGCCTTTGGCCATCAGGTCAGGTTTGGAAGCTTAAACTACAGGGCCGACATCCGCGGGGACTTGATCTTCGACGGATTCGAGCCATGGCCGAGCATGCCGTACTGTCTCGATGGGCATGATCTAGCTCTGCCGCCGGACAGCGCCCAGAGTGCCGCTCAGGTGTCCGCTCCGACCATTAGCTTGGAGCCGACTGCGCTAACCAGGGACGGACGGTTGGACGCTGCCCTAGGAGCCGCAATCTCTACGGCGATAGAGCCGAATACCAGCCTAGTCCTTTGCAAGGCCCGTGACTCCAAGGTGCCGGACTCCGTTCCGGACTCCGAATCTTCCGCACCCCTTCCGATCGAACCCGATTGGGCTCCGATCATGGAGTTCACTGCCGCGGACGTCTTTCAGCACTCGCCCTTTGGCGATGTCCTGAACTCCCTAAAGTCTCTCTCTTTGTCAGGAGAGCCCTGGCCGGACTATGGTCAGCAGGGTTGGGATGCGGACGACGAAGAAATTCGAAACCCACCCACCACCCACTTTATAGCCACTGTCGACGATCTAACCGACATGCTCGACTTTGACTCCTAAGACATCGACGGTATGGACGCCGATGAAGGAGACGACCAAGAACCAGCACCTATAGGGCACTGGAAGGCCACCTCGTCCTACGACATATACATGGTGGACACCCCCAAAGCAGGGGATGGCGACGAAAAAGCGAAGGACGACCCCTCCAAGAAGCAACCCAAGTGCCGACGTCAGCGGCGCCGCTATAAATCCCGCCAAAGCAAGAACGGCGAATCTGGCACGGGAGACGTCAACACCCCGGACAGCGCCGAAAACATCCCCCTCCAGCAGGACTTAGCGCAGGAGGGCGAAGGAGCCAACCCTCATGAGAGAGCGGCCGACAGAGAGGTCGAGGACGACAATTATATGCCTCCCTCCGAAGACGAGGCAAGCCTCGACGACGACGAATTTGTCGTGCCAGAGGATCCCGTCGAACAAGAGCGTTTCAAACACAGGCTTATGGCCACGGCAAGCAACCTCAAGAAAAAACAGCAGCAGCTTAGAGCTGACCAAGACCTGCTAGCCGACAGATGGACTGAAGTCCTGGCGGCCGAAGAGTATAAACTCGAACGCCCCTCCAAAAGTTACCCAAAGCGCAGGCTGCTACCCCAACTAGAGGAGGAAGCAACTAAACCTACATCATGAGCGTACGACGCGCCCGATCGGCCACCCCGTGGCCGCGACAGAGAGGCCCCCCGGCCCTCAATCCAAGCCGCACCCCGGCGCTGCTCTAAGAGTGCCAGAGTACGGGGAAACGCAACAGACCTGCGAAACCTATTGGAGGATAAGGCAAGGCAAACAAGATCAATCTACGGATCGCGTGGGCGCCCCACATCACGTGACGATAACCGTCACACCGGATATGATAAATACGACCAGGCCGAATACAACAGACCAAGCTCATCCGAGCTACGTCGCGATATAGCCCAGTACAGGGGCGCCGCACACCCACTATGCTTCACAGACGAAGTAATGGATCATCAAATCCCCGAGGGTTTTAAGCCCGTAAACATCGAATCATACGATGGCACAACTGATCCCGCGGTATGGATCGAGGATTATCTCCTTCATATCCACATGGCACGTGGTGATGATCTACACGCCATCAAATACCTCCCGCTCAAGCTTAAAGGACCAGCTTGACATTGGCTTAACAGCCTGCCAGCAGAGTCAATTAGTTGCTGGGAGGACCTGGAATCCGCATTCCTGGACAACTTCCAGGGCACTTATGTGCGGCCACCAGACGCCGATGACCTAAGCCACATAATCCAGCAGCCAGAGGAATTGGCCAGGCAATTCTGGACACGGTTCCTAACCAAGAAAAATCAAATAGTCGACTGTCCGGACGTCGAGGCCCTTGCAGCCTTCAGGCACAACATCCGAGACGAATGGCTTGCCCGGCACCTAGGACAGGAAAAGCCGAAATCTATGGCAGCCCTCACGACACTCATGACCCGCTTCTGTGCGGGCGAAGACAACTGGCTAGCTCGTAGCAATAACATAACCAAGAGCCCTGGCAATTCGGATACCAAGGACAACAATGGCAGGTCACGTCGCAACAAGCACAAGAGTCGCATTAACGGCGACAATACTGAGGATACGGCAGTCAATGCCGGATTCAGAGGCTCTAAACCCGGTCAGCGGAAAAAGCCATTCAAAAAAACCCTCCGGGCCCATCCAACTTAGACCGGATACTCGATCGCTTGTGCCAGATACACGGCACCCCCGAACAACCAGCCAACCACACCAACAAGGATTGTTGGGTGTTCAAGCAAGCAGGCAAGTTAAGTGCCGAAACCAGAGACAAGGGGCTGCGTAGCGATGATGAGGAG
>NC_041387.1:27741471-27868100 GCF_002162155.2 Triticum dicoccoides
CGAACAACAGAGGACAGAAGGGATTCCCCCCGCAAGTGCGGACGGTGAACATGATATACGCAACCCACATCCCCAAAAGGGAGCGGAAGCATGCTCTCAAGGACGTCTATGCGTTGGAGCCAGTCGCCCCAAAGTTCAACCCATGGTCCTCCTGCCCGATCACCTTTGATCGAAGGGACCACCCCACTAGCATCCTTCACGACAGATTTGCTGCATTGGTCCTAGACCCAATCATTGACAGATTTCACCTCACCAGAGTCCTGATGGACGGCGGCAGCAGCCTGAACCTGCTTTACCAGGATACAGTGCAAAAAATGGGTATAGATCCCTCAAGGATTAAACCCACAAAGACAACCTTTAAAGACGTCATACCAGGTGTAGAAGCCAGCTGTACAGGCTCGGTTACACTCGAAGTGGTCTTCGGATCCCCGGACAATTTCTGAAGCGAGGAGTTAATCTTCGACATAGTCCCATTCCGCAGTGGCTATCACGCCCTGCTCGGACGAACCGCATTTGCAAAATTCAATGCGGTGCCGCACTACGCATATCTCAAGCTCAAGATGCCAGGCCCTCGCAGAGTCATCACGGTAAATGGAAACACCAAACGCTCTCTCCGAACGGAGGAGCACACAGCGGCCTTGGCGGCGGAAGTACAGAGCAGCCTCTCCAGGCAACTCTCCAATCCGGGTGTTAAACGTCCGGACAACGTCAAGCGCGCCCGCAGCAACCTACAACAGAGCAGGCCAGCACGATCCGAGCAAGCATAGCAGTGCGGCCCCAACCCCAGCCCTCGCCAGATGGTGATATCGGTACCATGCATACATAATTACGCTTTGAAAATACCATGGGCATAAGGGGAGGGGCACAACTATGGCACGCCCAGAATGCGGCTCAACCGCACTTAGGGGCTCCTTATTCCGCCGTTTTCCGTTTAATTTTTTTTACGCTTTCAGGACCCACCTATTCGGAAGGCCTGTCCGGCAATACACTCGCCGAACACACGATGCAACAGCCAGGGCGAGAACAAGCCGCGTCGAATGTCCAGGTGGCCTCTATAACGAGTTAAATACCTGTTTTTACTTAAAGACCCGCAGCCTGCCCCTGGAGGGGGACATGTCAAATAATCCCATCTCTTGCTTATTGCACTATTTGTATCATTCTGCTTTCATAGCAGCCCTTTTTCATAAATAAGACATAGCTCTTATCCTTTATTATATTCATCTATTTCTATACATATATGTTCAGTCATGACATTACGCAACCATACACTTTGGTACGGCCAATACACCAGGGGCTTAAGTACCCCATAACATGGTGTGAGAAGACCGAACACTCTCCTGAGTGCGGCACCCCGAACTTATAGCATTATATGCATCGGCTCCGAATCATGTCTTGGGTCAATAGTTGGGTTTGCCCGGCTCCCATGTTTTGGTACCTTACGTTCCGCAATGTTGGCTAAGGTAGCGCTGGGAGAACTACTGCGACTATGCCCCAGTTGAGCTGGGTTAACACCTCAGTAGAGAAAGCTAAAACTGACCGTCATGATAGTGCGAGAGACCGGTCGCTGTTCGCGAGGTTTTTCGAGTCCTTAAAGACTTATGCCGCTTAGAGCGGGGAGCCGGATTTATCTGGCCAAGGCGTGGATAGCGCCCCGAACTCGGTCTTCTGAATACTAGGGGCTTCACCGAAATTTAAAATTATAGAATTCTATGGCTAAGTGAGAGTGATAAAGCATTATAAGTCCGATGGCCTGGTTCGTTGTGCTGAGCGCCTCCCTAGATGGACCCAAGAATGGGAACAAGAGCGCTTAGGTTTATCGCGAACACCCCAGCACTCGTGGCATGGGGGTAGAAGCCGACGACTTGCATCTCTCAGATTTGATAAACGTCCACACAGAAGGTAATATTTTAAATCAACAAGCGTTGCTTAACGCACATGAACAAAGTTTTCAGCGTACAGGATAACATATGCGAGTCTACTCAAAAATTACATCTTTGGAGCACTCATCCGCTATACGGCGGGCACCCTTCAGGACGCCCTTATAATACATCTCGGGCGTGCGATACTCCTTGCCCGGCGGTGACACGTCCGTCAAAAGCTTCTCCGCGTCCAGCTTGCCCCAATGCACTTTAGCATGGGCAAGGGCCCGACGGGCACCTTCAATGCAGACGGAGCGCTTGACGACCTCAATCCACGGACACGCGTCCACCAGCCGCCGCACCAGACCAAAGTAGCTCCCAGGGTTGTCACGCCCAATATGCGACCCCATCCAAAAGGAACTCGAAGGTCCCACCAAGGATAGACCCGCATATTGAAACGCTTTTGCAAGGTGGATATCATTACATCAACATTACATAATAGATGGGGATACATACATAAGGCATACAATGCCACATGAATACAACATCACAATACATAAGAGCATTATCCGATTACGGATGAATCACAAACATAAACTCAAACGACATCCACCCTGCTAGCCCAGGCTGCCGACCTGGAACCTATCCCCTGATCGAAGAAGCAGAAGAAGAACTCAACGTAAGCAAGCATCGCTCTTGCGTCATGATCATCGCATAACCTGTACCTCCAACTGTTGTTGTAGTAATCTGTGAGCCACGAGGACTCAGCAATCCCATTACCATGGGTATCAAGACTAGCAAAGCTTAAAGGGAAAGGAAGGGGTAAAGTGGTGAGGCTGCAGCAGCGGCTAAGCATGATATGGTGGCTAACATACGCAAATAGGAGCGAGAAGAGAGCAAGCGGAACGGTCGTCAACTAGTAATGACCAAGAAGTGATCCTGAACTCCTACTTACGTCAAACATAACCCAGAAACCGTGTTCACTTCCCGGACTCCGCCGAGAAGAGACCATCACGGCTACACACGCGGTTGATGCGTTTTAATTCGGATCTGTGTCAAGTTATCTACAACCAGACATTAACAAATTCCCATCTGCCTATAATCGTAGGCACGGCTTTCGAAAGATTATACCCTGCAGGGGTGTCCCAACTTAGCCCATGACAAGCTCTCGCGATCAACGAAGGAATATACCTTCTCCCAGGAAGACCCGATCAGACTCAGAATCCCGGTTTACAAGACATTTTGATAATGGTAAAACAAGACCAGCAAGACCGCCCGATGCGCCGACAATCCCGATAGGAGCTGCACATATCTCGTTCTCAGGGAAACACCGGATGAGACAGGCTACGAGTAAAACCAGACTTCGAGTTTCCCCGAGGTGGCCCCGCAGGCGTCTCGGTTCGGACCAACACTTAGACAAGCACTGGCCCGGGGGGGCTAAAATAAAGATGACCCTCGGGATGCGCGACTCCCAAGGGAAAAAGGGCTAGGTGAGGCAAATGGTAAAACCAAGGTTGGGCCTTGCTGGAGGAGTTTTATTCAAAGCGAACTGTCAAGGGGGTCCCATAAATCACCCGACCGCGTAAGGAACGCAAAATCCGGGAACATAACACCGGTATGACGGAAACTAGGGCTGCAAGAGTGGAACAAAACAGTAGGCAAAAGGCCAAGTCTTCAACCCTTTACCAAGTATATAGATGCATTAATAATATAAGAGATATTGTGGTATCCCAACCAAAATCCTGTCCACCATGGAGAAATCTTCAACTTCACCTGCAACTAGCAACGCTATAAGAGGGGCTGAGCAAAAGCGGTAACATAGCCAAGCAATGGTTTGCATAGGAAAGGTGTCAAAGGTTAGAGGTTCATGGCAATTTGGGATGGCTTGATAAACAGGTGATAGGTAGCGCAGCAAAGCGATAGGACGAAGCAACTAGCATAGAAAAGATCGTAGTGAGATCCAGGGTAGCGATCATCTTGCCTGAAATCCCGCTAGGAAGAAGAACGAGTCCATGAAGAAGACGAGCGGGAGTAGTCGAACGAATCCTCACAATCGCAACATTACCGGAACTAAGAAGCAACACTGGAAAGAAACAAACACCATGGTAAACACACAAGCATAATTATGGCATGATGCACAATCGAGTATGATGCATGTCCGTTTTAAAGAGGCATGGCATGGCAAACTGCAACACACAATACTACAAATTAAATGGAGCTCAATATGCAACGAGTTGCATATTGACAAAACACCACATGCAATTATTTAGTTTGATCTCGGTTATGTACCCAACAATATTAAATGTTATTAGCATGGCAAGGGGGTGAAACATAATGAAACTACCTATCTAGGCAAGTTTAAATGAGGCCGGAAACAACAAACAATAATTCCGGAAAATTCCCATGTGCATATTTTAGATTCGGTACTGTTCTGCCCTAAACACAATTTTAATGTTGTTAAACAGCAACATAAAGTGCACCATGTTAATCTAGGCATTTTTCCACCCCATTTACATATAAAGTTTATTAAAATTGGAGCTACGGTTATTTAGTTATGAAATAAATCATTTTAGCATGGCAATTAAGCAAATTAATGCAAACAACATTTTAAACATTCCAAACATGGATGAAAGTGGCATAATGTGAAACTAGATGAAATTCTAAGCATTTTACATATTAAAATCATTTTAATCCGATGCATGGTTCTAAAGTTATTAAATGCATGATGCTTAGGGGTTTTCTGCAATTCTGTCAATTCCTTGGAAAATAGGAAATTCACAGAACAGAAAAAAAACATAACTGGTCGAATCTGGAGGGCTGGGGGGCCTCACCCATGGGCTCGGCCCAGTCGGTGTAGGAGGCCTGGCAGGCCGGCTTGGTGGTGAGGCTGGGCTGCAGGGGCACGCTGGACCGAAGTCGAGGCCGGCCAAGGCGCGGGGCAGCTCACATCGGGCCTTGGCCCAGGTCGGTGTAGGAGGTGAGGCCGAAAGGGGCGCTGGGCCTGGGGGCGCAGTCAGCGCGAGCGCTCCCCTCGCTCGCTCGATGGAGACGAGGCAGAGGCCGCGGCAGGGGACGACCGGAGTTGCGGGGACGGGGATCTCCGGCGCGGAGGTGAAGGACGGAGGGCGGAGACGGCGAGATCCGGCGGCGTCGAGCTCCATGGCGGCGAGGTCCCTGGGCGGCGGCGGCGGCCGTGGCATCCTGCGGGAGAGAGAGAGAGGGACGGCGTCAGAGAGAGAGGAGGAAACCGGACGGGGGCGGCGCGCAGCTCACCGACGGCGGAGATCCGGCAGTGCTCCAGCGGCCTCGGGCTCGCAGGACGCAGGGCCGGCGGCGCGCTCCTCATCCCATCGGGATTGAGCGGGAGGGGCGAGGCGAGCACCAGGGGCGCGGGCGCTGGCTGCGAGCGGGATGCGGGCTCGGGCGGGCCTCCCAGGGCCCGATCTGGGTCCTGGCGGCCTTGGCGGCGCTGACCGGTGGGGGGAGCGAGGCAGGGACGTGTGGCGCAAGGGGATTGGAGGGGAGCTGCAGCTGGCTGAGGTGGCGCCCTAGGAGTGGCTGGAAAGACGTGGCGACGGCGGCGCCAAGTGGCGGAGGCGGGATGGGTCGGCGCGGAAAACGAGGATAAGGTGGGAGGTGGCGGCTGCGGGAGGTTAGGGGAGGCTAGGGGCTAGGGTTGCCCAATTTAGGAAGGAGGGGTGTTTATATAGGGGTAAGGCTAGGGTTAGGGGGGTTTTGGAGGGGTTTCGGACCCTCGGATCTCGATCTGGCGGCTCCAGACGCGAGGGGGGAGTATGTTGGACCTAGGGGGCTGTGTAGAATGCCTTGGGCTGAGAAGAGAGGGATGAAGTGCGGCCCGGCACGGTTTTCGGATACCGAAAATGTCTGACGTATATACCGACTATATCGCGGTTATATATTTAACGGTTGGGCAATCAAACGAACTCCGAATGCGATGAAACTTGGCAGGCGCTCCGTCTACACTATAATAAGACCGCACGACAAGTTGCAACCCATTCCGAGAACATTTTTATGCCACTTATAAAATAATATTTCGGAGGTGCCGCGGGCGCGTGCGAGTGTGGTCGGGCTCAGAACGGACAACGGAGAGAACCGGCGGAACCCGAACGGATGCAAGTTTTTGAAAAACATGCAGATGAGTTGCAGATGAAGTGCAGATGATGACATGAGACGAGATGCATAACAAGAACAAAATGCAAAACAACAGACAAAAACCCAACCACGGAGGAAATAATAAACCACATAGCCGGAATGGCAAGAGTCGGAGTTACGAATATGGAAAGTTGTATCCGGGGCGTTACAACACTCCACCACTACGAGAGGATCTCGTCCCGAGATCTAGGATGGCACCGGAGAGAAACGGAAGAGGAAGAGAAGAGGTAAAACTAAGTTGCTTCTTTGACGAATGAGTGAAACCACGAACCTTGAGAGGTTGAGGATTATGAAAGAAAGAAAACAACGAAGATGAACAAGATTGCAAACAATCTGTTAGAAAAAAGGAACAAGGAACATTACGAGAACTTGAAGGTTGCAAAGACATGAATCAAGAGTTTAATGGACAAGATAGAATTCGAATCCACTCCAGTTAAAACAAGATGAGAGAGGAAGAATTTGGGCAGCACTCCGGTTGAACAAGGAAGGAATATGATTTGAACTTGGAAAAATGAAAGCACTTGGATGAGACTCCGGTTAAAAGAGGAATGATAGACACAACACTCCGGTTAAGTGGATAAGCATGGAAAAGAACATGATCTTGACAAAACAAGATGATGAGTGAAAAGAGCAACATCACAATGCCTCCGGAAGAAAGAATAGAAGACAGATCATTGGAATAACAGAATGGAGGAGAAAATGCCAACTTCTGCCACAATTGAGCTTGGAAAGCATCCTTGCAAAGAAGATTACAACGGGGTTGTTGGAAAATCAACAACGAGAAGGGCAAGTTTGTAGTGGGCTTATGGAAAACATCTCAAGACTATGAGGTGACATTCTGCCACTAACGAAAACAATTGCTTGCTTGAGAACAACGAAGAGATGAAAAACCTCTTTCACAGAGAAGGATATGGAGAAAGCTTGGATCATTGATAAGCACCACAATAGCAACATCCCTTAGGGAAGGCTTTAGGTGAAATATGACACAAGATAACTCCAACGAAGAGATTAATGGATTTAAAATACCTCATGATCAAAGAGAAAAATGATGGTTTTTAACATATCTCATTCTTGACAACATGTGAATCATGAAACACGAACTCAAATTGTCAAGAATGACATAACACCACCTCAAGAGATAAGGTAGAAGGAATTGCACTTCGAAATGCAAAAGAAGAATACTTGAACTCCTCAAAACAAGACATGTGTTGAGCACCATGTTTATTTGTTTGAGTATAGCTTGGCGGATCTTAGCTCTGAGAGAAATCTTGAAGAACAAAATGAGAATGAAAGAAATCCTTGATGAACCATCATGTAGAGCCTCCATGAAGAACTCCGGTAATAAAAGGATGATAAAAAGAAAGAGAAGTTGAAAACACAAGGTGAAGCCTTGCGATGATTTAGATGGAGCGTTGCGATGATATAATGCGGAAAACTTGGAACTCCGGAAAAGAAAAGATGAAACATCTCGAACCGGGAAATGTGACATGATGAACAACTCCGGAAAGAAGAAACTAGATTACTTGGATGAAACAATAATAAGAATTACGTTATGCCTATCCTTCACCAATTTAAATTGATGACAAGCAACGGATTTGGCATACTACTTATTCTCGTAGAAAGGATTAAGAGGGATATAGCGTAAACTTGAGAAGGTATTGATGGAACCACCGGTGGGATTTGTTAACAATGAATGAATTGATAAATTGATACGATAACGAAGAAAGTGAAATCTTGAACGAAGCATCGAAAGAATTGAAAACGAACGAAGTAAAGGGGTGAATCACCGGTAAGAATTAGAGAACTAATGAAGATACTTGAGGGAATTTGATACAAGAGAACGAAGAGATCACAAGCTGATTAGAGAATACTTGAGCAGTGTACCGGTAAGATTTGGATAACGAGAGCTGAAGGTTGAGAATGAGGAATTATGACATGATGGCCTTCGGAGGAAAGAAATGGAAACAACTCATGAAATGCTCCGGATGGGTGAAAAGAATTCTCACAATCAAAAACAATTATGAGAGGATGGCATCAAGCTAGAACCATGAATCTTGAAGAGAATGGAGCAAGATTTACGAGAAACTCTTCTTCGGTCTTCACATGTTGAGAATGATGATGAGAACCACCATGAATTGTTGAGATACTCTGGAACAAAGAAGAATAGTAATGATGAACCAACAATGAAAATATTCTGAAAGCGATCTAGGATAAGGAATATGACTGATGAAAATTCATTCTTACGTCAAACTCTGAAAAGTATTTGGAATAGCTCCGGAATAATTAGAAGAGTCAGGTAAGATCCTGGGAAAAGACCTGTGGGTTAGGGCCCACTAAAAATAAAACACCGTTGGAAATGATTTTAAAGAGAGATTGCACCGGTTGAATTAAATAGCTTGAATGAGATAATGATCTCCAAATAGATTCAGCGGATTAAGAATGGAAACACAAATCTTCTGAGATATCTTCAACACTCTGGAACACATGAATAGCAAGAGGTGAGTGATTGAGAGGTGCACCAGCATGAGAAAGCATTTGACACGAGGAAAGGAATATGATCAACACTGAAAGCTTGAATTGGATCCACCAGAGAAGAAACAACAATGAAGGATGATGAACTTAAAACTGTTGAGCATCTTCTTGGGAAATCACCGGATAAGAACATTGATTGAAAAGAGTGAAGAGACTTCACATCCATAAGATGGATACTTGATTAAGATATCTGAGTCCTTGAAGAAAAAGGGTGGGAGGGTGGGAAAACAAAGGCATCTTGGGGAAAATGGAACAAACACCGTTGAGAAAACTTAGAATTGATCTTGCGGATGTTGAAAATGATCGGCTCCACTTGAAGAGAAGCACACCGGTTGGAGAAGAATTAACATGACGATCTCGATGATCAAGAAGGATTAGTACTCACATAGCAATATGAGAACACCGTTTAGGAAAGGTATGGATTCAACATTTGACTTCGAAGCAACTCGAATACCACAAATAAAACAAAACAAAGGATTTGGCTTGCAGAATAAGCCGGAACAAACATATGATAGAGATTCCGTCTGAAGTTTTCGTGGTGGGGCCCACACGGGCTCGAGTGTACAGCACCATCATGTACAAGGCAGTGCACATGACATAAGAAGTGTCCCCGAACCAGCATAGCCAAGGGTTCTTTAAGACACAACGAGACCACTGTAAAAACGACCGTGGAAATGCGGACCACTAGACGTCGAACCCCAATCTCATATCATGCATCTGTCGAAAAGATATTCTAGGAGCTACTTGAATTCCCACCTATAAACTCCCGAAAATTTCTGGTTATGCAATCTGGTGTTGGGGATACAGGGGAAGCAATATATCTCACCCAAACTAACAATTCCTACATCCAGCTGTATCCATCCATCAACACATAATCAAGAAAACTCCGGAAATCGTGTACCTCAACCTTCGAAAAGCATCCGTTATACGAGTTATGGCAATACTCCCGAACTCCCCAGTACTGGGTGACGTCGAGGTTATCTCACCAACAACTGCATAAAAGAGATTTTCGATGTCGGCAAAACTCAGGTATTCCAGAACTGCAATGATAAAATTGTGACGACAACACCTCGGAGCTCAACTCCCCGGGTCAAAGCCACATAATAGACAGGAGGCACCAAGAACAATGTTCTCGTCACAAAACCATCGGAACAATTCCAAGATACCCGCGTGATCCTAAAAAAAATAGTGAAATTTGAGGAGAGGAAAGACAAAACATCTACGTCAGGAGACCTCACCAGAGCGACGAAGGGGGCTGAGGAGTAAAAAGAATCCTACTCTCCAATATATATAATCCTAAGACTCAAAAATAGTTTTCTTCTAGACTCAACAACGGCCAACAATCAAGGGGGCTCCTATGGTCGGTCGAGGCTCTGATACCAACTTGTCACGCCCAATATGCGACCCTATCCAAAAGGAACTCGAAGGTCCCACCAAGGATAGACCCGCATATTGAAACGCTTTTGCAAGGTGGATATCATTACATCAACATTACATAATAGATGGGGATACATACATAACGCATACAATGCCACATGAATACAACATCACAATACATAAGAGCATCATCCGACTACGGATGAATCACAAATAGAAACTCAAACGACATCCACCCTGCTAGCCCAGGCTGCCGACCTGGAACCTATCCCCTGATCGAAGAAGCAGAAGAAGAACTCAACGTAAGCAAGCATCGCTCTCGCGTCATGATCATCGCATAACCTGTACCTGCAATTGTTGTTGTAGTAATCTGTGAGCCACGAGGACTTAGCAATCCCATTACCATGGGTATCAAGACTAGCAAAGCTTAAAGGGAAAGGAAGGGGTAAAGTGGTGATGCTGCAGCAACGGCTAAGCATGATATGGTGGCTAACATACGCAAATAAGAGCGAGAAGAGAGCAAGTGGAACGGTCGTCAACTAGTAATGACCAAGAAGTGATCCTGAACTCCTACTTATGTCAAACATAACCCAGAAACCGTGTTCACTTTCCGGACTCCGCCGAGAAGAGACCATCACGGCTACACACGCGGTTGATGCGTTTTAATTCGGATCTGGTGTCAAGTTATCTACAACCGGACATTAACAAATTCCCATCTGCCTATAACTGCAGGCACGGCTTTCGAAAGATTATACCCTGCAGGGGTGTCCCAACTTAGCCCATGGCAAGCTCTCGCGATCAACGAAGGAATATACCTTCTCCCAGGAAGACCCGATCAGACTCGGAATCCCGGTTTACAAGACATTTTGACAATGGTAAAACAAGACCAGCAAGACCGCCCGATGCGCCGACAATCCCGATAGGAGCTGCACATATCTCGTTCTCAGGGCAACATCGGATGAGACAGGCTACGAGTAAAACCAGACTTCGAGTTTCCCCGAGGTGGCCCCGCAGGCGTCTCGGTTCGGACCAACACTTAGACAAGCACTGGCCCGGGGGGGCTAAAATAAAGATGACCCTCGGGATGCGCGACTCCCAAGGGAAAAAGGGCTAGGTGAGGCAAATGGTAAAACCAAGGTTGGGCCTTGCTGGAGGAGTTTTATTCAAAGCGAATTGTCAAGGGGGTCCCATAAATCACCCGACCGCGTAAGGAATGCAAAATCCGGGAACATAACACCGGTATGACGGAAACTAGGGCGGCAAGAGTGGAACAAAACACTAGGCATAAGGCCAAGTCTTCCACCCTTTACCAATTATATAGATGCATTAATAATATAAGAGATATTGTGAAATCCCAACCAAAATCCTATCCACCATGGAGAAATCTTCAACTTCACCTGCAACTAGCAACACTATAAGAGGGGCTGAGCAAAAGCGGTAACATAGCCAAGCAATGGTTTGCATAGGAAAGGTGTCAAAGGTTAGAGGTTCATGGCAATTTGGGATGGCTTGATAAACAGGTGATAGGTAGCGCAGCAAAGCGATAGGACGAAGCAACTAGCATAGCAAAGATAGTAGTGAGATCCAGGGTAGCGGTCATCTTGCCTGAAATCCCGCTAGGAAGAAGAACGAGTCCATGAAGAAGACGAGCGGGAGTAGTCAAACGAATCCTCACAATCGCAACATTACCGGAACTAAGAAGCAACACCGAAAAGAAACAAACACCATGGTAAACACACAAGCATAATCATGGCATGATGCACAATCGAGTATGATGCATGTCCGTTTTAAAGAGGCATGGCATGGCAAACTGCAACACACAATACTACAAATTAAATGGAGCTCAATATGCAACGAGTTGCATATTGACAAAACACCACATGCAATTATTTAGTTTGATCTCGGTTATGTACCCAACAATATTAAATGTTATTAGCATGGCAAGGGGGTGAAACATAATGAAACTACCTATCTAGGCAAGTTTAAATGAGGCCGGAAACAACAAACAATAATTCCGGAAAATCCCCATGTGCATATTTTAGATTCGGTACTGTTCTGCCCTAAACACAATTTTAATGTTGTTAAACAGCAACATAAAGTGCACCATGTTAATCTAGGCATTTTTCCACCCCATTTACATATAAAGTTTATTAAAATTGGAGCTACGGTTATTTAGTTATGAAATAAATCATTTTAGCATGGCAATTAAGCAAATTAATGCAAACAGCATTTTAAACATTCCAAACATGGATGAAAGTGTCATAATGTGAAACTAGATGAAATTCTAAGCATTTTACATATTAAAATCATTTTAATCCGATGCACAGTTCTAAAGTTATTAAATGCATGATGCTTAGGGGTTTTCTGCAATTCTGCCAATTCCTTGGAAAATAGGAAATTCACAGAACAGAAAAAAAACATAACGGGCCGAATCTGGAGGGCTGGGGGGCCTCACCCATGGGCTCGGCCCAGTCGGTGTAGGAGGCCTGGCAGGCCGGCTTGGTGGTGAGGCTGGGCTGCAGGGGCACGCTGGACCGAAGTCGAGGCCGGCCCAGGCGCGGGGCAGCTCACATCGGGCCTTGGCCCAGGTCGGTGTAGGAGGTGAGGCCGAAAGGGGCGCTGGGCCTGGGGGCGTGGTCAACGCGAGCGCTCCCCTCGCTCGCTCGATGCAGACGAGGCAAAGGCCGCGGCAGGGGACGACCGGAGTTGCGGGGACGGGGATCTCCGGCGCGGAGGTGAAGGACGGAGGGCGGAGACGGCGAGATCCGGCGGCGTCGAGCTCCATGGCGGCGAGGTCCTTGGGCGGTGGCGGCCGCCGCGGCATCCTGCGGGAGAGAGAGAGGGACGGGGTCAGAGAGAGAGAGGAGGAAACTGGACGAGGGCGGCGCGCAGCTCACCGACGGCGGAGATCCGGCAGTGCTCCGGCGGCCTTGGGCTCGCGGGACGCAGGGCCGGCGACGCGCTCCTGATCCCATCGGGATCGGGCGGGAGGGGCGAGGCGAGCACCAGGGGCGCGGGCGCTGGCTGCGAGCGGGATGCGGGCTCGGGCGGGCCTCCCAGGGCCCGATCTGGGTCCTGGCGGCCTTGGCGGCGCTGACCGGTAGGGGGAGCGAGGCAGGGACGTGTGGCGCGAGGGGATTGGAGGGGAGCTGCGGCTGGCTGAGGTGGCGCCCTAGGAGTGGCTGGAAAGATGTGGCGATGGGCGGCGCCAAGTGGCGGAGGCGGGATGGACCAGCGCGGAAAACGAGAAGAAGGTGGGAGGTAGCGGCTGCGGGAGGTTAGGGGAGGCTAGGGGCTAGGGTTGCCCAATTTAGGAAGGAGGGGTGTTTATATAGGGGTAAGGCTAGGGTTAGGGGGGTTTTGGAGGGGTTTCGGACCCTCGGATCTCGATCTGGCGGCTCCAGACGCGAGGGGGGAGTATGTTGGACCTAGGGGGCTGTGTAGAATGCCTTGGGCTGAGAAGAGAGGGATGAAGTGCGGCCCGGCACGGTTTCCGGATACCGAAAACGTCCGACGTATATACCGACTATATCGCGGTTATATATTTAACGGTTGGGCAGTCAAACGAACACCGAATGCGATGAAACTTGGCAGGCGCTCTGTCTACACTATAATAAGACCGCACGACAAGTTGCAACCCATTCCGAGAACATTTTTATGCCACTTATAAAATAATATTTCAGAGGTGCCGCGGGCGCGTGCGAGTGTGGTCGGGCTCAGAACGGGCAACGGAGAGAACCGGCGGAACCCGAACGGATGCAAGTTTTTGAAAAACATGCAGATGAGTTGCAGATGATGACATGAGACGAGATGCATAACAAGAACAAAATGCAAAACAACAGACAAAAACCCAACCACGGAGGAAATAATAAATCACATAGCCGGAAATGGCAAGAGTCGGAGTTACGAATATGGAAAGTTGTATCCAGGGCGTTACACAGGCATGGCTTCTCTAGGCCACAGCCGAACTATGAGGCCCTTCATGGCCTGTTCGGCCACCTTGTGGAGCTCGACCAGCTGCTTCAGCTGGTCGCTCAGGGGCACCAGATGTTCAGCCTCAGCATACTAAGACCAGAACACCTTTTTCGTCGAGCTCCCCTCCTCAACTCGGTAGAATGCGGCAGCATCAGACACACTACTGGGGAGATCGGCGAACGCTCCTGGAGAGCTTCGGATTCGGGTAAGTAACAGATAATTTACTTTTATGTTCTTGCTTTACATAAAGAATGCCTTACCCGCCGCTATCTTCTTCATCGCCTCGATCTCCTGGAGGGCCTTCTGGGCTTCGGCCTTAGCGGTTTTGGCACTCTCAAGAGCCAAGGCGAGCTCGGACTCCTGAGTCTTCGAGTCACGCTCCAAACTCTCGTGTTTTTCCACGAGAGCCTGGAGCTCTTGCCGCACCTCCGCCACCCACGCCTCCTGCTTCTCTCGCTTGGTGCGCTCAAGGGCCACACTGTTTTCGGCCTTGGAGACCGCCTCCTTCAGGGTTGCCACCTCGGCCGTGGCCCCTGCAACATTTATGTTGGTCCTGTCATTATTTGCAACCAAGTATTTCTATATACATTTACATGCGGTACTACGTGCCCTCTTTATCCTCGAGCTGCTTCTTGGCACGACCGAGCTCGCTCTCAGACCGCTCGAGGCTTTCCTTCAATGCATTGACCTCCGCAGTCAGTGCGGCAGAGGTCAGCAGCGCAGCCTGCATTCCCATATTGACATATTTTTATTAGACTCCTGCGTATATATTTTTAGATCCTCAGCTCGGCTTTTCTTTCCGAACGCCGAACTGAGCATCAGGGGCTACTATCTATGCGGTAACATTTTTTATGTGTTTTGAACACGTACCTCAAAGCCTGTTAACAGACTTGTACAGGCTTCTGTCAGCCCCCTCTTGGCGGACTGAACCTTCTGAATCACCGCACTCATAACAGTGCGGTGTTCTTCGTCGATGGAGGCGCCGTTAAGCACCTCCAGCAAATTGTCCGGCGCCTCTGGACGGACGGGGGTCGCCGGTGTCGTAGGCTTTCCCTTCTTATGAAGGCACCGCCTGTCGGACTCTGGAACTGTTGATGGTTCCGGAGCCGTGTCCGGCCCGGGGCCGGACTTAGATCCCTCTGGGGCTTTACCCCCTTTGGGCCTGGAGTCCGAGAGGTCGCCTTTAGGCGCCTCCAGGACCACCTCCTCCTAGTTCGGTCCCTTTTGGGACTCCACCTCGGCGTCGTCCGCAGGGAGCGGGGAGGAGGCCGTCGGAAGTGAAGCGCTATTCACATCCGACGAATTCAGGGAGCCGCTCGACGAATCACCGAGCTGAGCTCTGGGCGGACTGCATAATTAAATTCGGCGTCAGAAGCTATCGAATAATAGAGGAGCGCCATAAGTCATTCGGGTAGCCGGACACTTACGATTTTGCCAGGGGCTTGACCCTGGATGGCCATTCCTCCCCGCCGTCTTCGGCATCGGAGGCGTAGTCCGGCAGAAGGGTCTTCCCCTTCTTGGACCCTCTGGCCTTTCTTTTCTTTCCTCCCCCTGTTGGAGGGGGAGAGGCTTCTTCTTCTTCTTCCTCCTCCTCGTCTTCGGAGGCGGAGGGTGCGTCGGGGTTGTCGGGCGATGAATCCGACACCACCAGGCGCCGGGAGCTCTTTCGAGTCCCCGTGGCCTTCTTCTTGGCCTTCTTCTCCGACACCACGTGAGGTGCCGGAACCAGCAGCCCTGTCAATCGGGCGTCCGCTGGGTCTTCTGGTAGGGGAGCCGGACAGATAACCTGCCCGGACTTTTTCAGCCAGTCCTGTCAAAGGTAGGGGACTTTAGATCCCGCATAGAGTCAAACTATGAAAGACAAGAGTCCCGTAAAGGGTAGAATAGCTTACCTCGTTGGCCTGGCGCCGCGAGCTGAATCTGCGATCCTCGGTAGCGAACGCGGGGGCCTCGGCACCCTTGAACAGCACCTTCCAGGCATCTTTGTACGTGGTGTCGAAGAGCCTGCTCAAGGTTGGGTGCTATGCCGGATCGAACTCCCACAATTTGAAGGCCCGTTGTTGGCATGGGAGGACTCGGCAGATAAGCATGACCTGGACTATGTTGACGAGCTTGAGGTTCTTGCTCACCAGCTTTTTGATGCAGGTTTGGAGTCCGGTCAGCTCTTCCGAATCTCCCCACGTTAGGCCCGTCTCTTTCCAGGAGGTGAGCCGTGTGGGAAAGCCAGATCGGAATTCGGGGGTCGCTTCCCATTTGGGGTCGCGCGGCTCGGTGATGTAGAACCACCCCGATTGCCATCCTTTGATGGTATCTACGAAGGCGCCCTCGAGCCATGTAACGTTGGCTATTTTGCCCACCATGGCGCCTCCGCACTCTGCTTGGCGGCCGCCCACGACTTTCGGCTTGACATTAAAAGTCTTCAGCCATAAGCCGAAGTGAGGCTGGATGCAGAGGAAGGCCTCGCACACGACGATGAACGCCGAGATGTTGAGGATAAAGTTCGGGGCCAGATCGTGGAAGTCCAGGCCGTAGTAGAACATGAGCCCCGAACGAACGGGTGAAGAGGAAAGCCCAGTCCACAGAGGAAATGAGGGGGGAAAACAACCCTCTCATGGGGCCTGGGGGTGGGATGAGTTGCCCCGCATCTGGAAGCCGGTGCGCGATGTCGTCAGACAAGTATCCGGCCGTCCTCAACTTTTTGATTTGCCCCTCTGTGACGGAGGAGGCCATCCATCTACCTCCCGCTCCGGACATAATTGGAGAAGGTTGAGGTGGGAAGTGCGGGCTTGGGCGTTGGAGCTCGAGCGCGCAGGAACGGATAAGCAAAGGAGGAAGAAGGCGTAAATGGAAAGGGTAGATCCTTATCCCCTTATATGGGCGGCCGAAACTGCGAGCCCCCACCAGCCTAATAAAACTCGCTTATCTCCCAAGCGCCGCGGTTAATGGCGCGGTTGGGTTACCCACGCCCGTATTGATGAGAATCCCAGAATAAGGGGACACGATCTCTGCTTTGACAAGACGTGCCAAGGAAACTGCCTCGCTAAACGCGCTGAGGTGGAACAGTAAAACGATTCGAATAAAAGCCTGGCCGTGGCGTGATGTCACGCTGTGGAATACGTCAGCAGATTAGATTGGTGCAAATATTATTCTCTCTACAGCGGTATGTGGAACTTATTTTTGCAGAGCCGGACACTATCCTTGTGTTCAACATCTTCTATGAAGTATTCGGAGGAGGAACCCTCCTTGCAATGCCGAAGACAACTTGCGCGCCGGACTCGTCGTCATTGAAGTCTGGTTCAGGGGCTACTGAGGGAGTCCTGGATTAGGGGGTGTCCGGATGGCCGGACTATGACCTTTGGTCGGACTCCCGGACTATGAAGATACAAGATTGAAGACCTCGTCCCGTGTCCGGATGGGACTTTCCTTGGCGTGGAAGGCAAGCTTGGCGATACGATATGAAGATCTCCTCCCAATGTAACCGACTCTGTGTAACCCTAGCCCTCTCCGGTGTCTATATAAACCGGAGAGTTTTAGTCCATAGGACGAACAACAATCATACCATAGGCTAGCTTCTAGGGTTTAGCCTCTCTGATCTCGTGGTAGATCAACTCTTGTAATACCCATATCATCAATATTAATCAAGCAGGAGTAGGGTTTTACCTCCACCGAGAGGGCCCGAACCTGGGTAGAAACATCGTGTCCCTTGTCTCCTGTTACCATCCACCTAGACGCACAGTTCGGGACCCCCTACCCGAGATCCGCCGGTTTTGACACCGACACCCTTCTTTAAACTAGTGGTTTCACTAACCATCAACAATTGATGCTCCTTCTTGATTTCTACATTCGCGGTGTCGAACATTGCGAATATCTCAAGGATCATCATATCTATCCCTGATATGTTATAGTTCATCACGAAGCTCTAGCAGCTTGGTGGCAATGAGTTTGGAGAAACATCACTATCTCATCTGGAAGATCAACTCCCACTCGATTCAAGTGATTGTTGCACTCAGACAATCTGAGCACAAGCTCAACGATTGAGCTTTTCTCCCTTAGTTTGCAGGCTAAGAAAATCGTCGGAGGTCTTATACCTCTTGACGTGGGGACGAGCCTGAAATCCCAATTTCAGCTCTTGGAACATCTCATATGTTCTGCGACATTTCAAAAATGTTTTCGGTGCCTCAATTCTAAACCATTTAACATTACTGAACTATCATGTAGTCATCAAAACGCGTATGTCAGATGTTCGCAACATCCACAGACGATGTTCGAGGTTCAGCACACCGAGCGGTGCATTAGGGACATAAGCCTTCCACGCAGCAATGAGGACAATCCTCAGTTTACGGACCCAGTCCGCATAATTGCTACTATCAACTTTCAACTAAATTTTCTCTAGGAACATATCTAAAACAATAGAACTAAAGCGCGAGCTACGACATAATTTGCAAAAACCTTTTGACTATGTTCAGGATAATTAAGTTCATCTAATGAACTCCCACTAAGATAGACATCCCTCTAGTCTTCTAAGTGATACATGATCCAAATCAACTAGGCCGTGTCCGATCATCACGTGAGACGGACTAGTCATCATCGGTGAACATCTTCATGTTGATCGTATCTACTATACGACTCATGTTCGACCTTTCGGTCTCTTGTGTTCCGAGGCCATGTCTGTACATGCTAGGCTCGTCAAGTCAACCTAAGTGTTTCGCGTGTGTAAATCTGGCTTACACCCGTTGTATGTGAACGTTAGAATCTATCACACCCGATCATCACGTGGTGCTTCAAAACAACGAACTTTCGCAATGGTGCACAGTTAGGGGGAACACCTTCTTGAAATTATTATGAGGGATCATCTTATTTACTACCGTCGTTGTAAGCAAATAAGATGCATAAACATGATAAACATCACATGCAATCAAAAAGTGACATGATATGGCCAATATCATTTTGCTCCTTCTGATCTCCATCTTCGGAGCTCCATGATCATCATCGTCACCGGCATGACACCGTGATCTCCATCATCATGATCTCCATCATCGTGTCTCCATGAAGTTGTCTCGCCAACTATTACTTCTACTACTATGGCTAACGGTTTAGCAATGAAGTAAAGTAATTACATGGCGTTATTCAGTGACACGCAGGTCATACAATAAATAAAGACAACTCCTATGGCTCCTGCCGGTTGTCATACTCATTGACATGCAAGTCATGATTCCTATTACAAGAACATGATCAATCTCTTACATCACATATCATTCATCACATTCTTTTGGCCATATCACATCACATAGCATACCCTGCAAAAACAAGTTAGACGTCCTCTAATTGTTGTTTGCATGTTTTACGTGGCTGCTATGGGTTTCTAGCAAGAACCTTTCTTACCTACGCAAATGCCACAACGTGATATGCCAATTGATATTTACCCTTCATAAGGACCCTTTTCATTGAATCCGATCCGACTAAAGTGGGAGAGACTGGCACCCGCTAGCCACCTTATGCAACAAGTGCATGTCAGTCGGTGGAACCTGTCTCACATAAGTGTACGTGTAAGGTCGGTCCGGGCCGCTTCATCCCACAATACCGTCGAAACAAGATTGGACTAGTAACGGTAAGCATATTGAACAAAATCAACGCCCACAACTACTTTGTGTTCTACTCATGCAAAGAATCTACGCAATAGACCTAGCTCATGATGCCACTGTTGGGGAACGTAGCAAAAATTCAAAATTTTCCTACGAGTCACCAAGATGTATCTATGGAGAGACTAGCAACGAGGGGAAGGAGAGTGCATCTACATACCCTTGTAGATCGCTAAGCGGAAGCGTTCAAGTGAACGGGGTTGATGGAGTCGTACTCGTCGTGATCCAAATCACCGATGATCCTAGCGCCGAACGGACGGCACCTCCGCGTTCAACACACATACGGTTGGGAGAGACATCTCCTCCTTCTTGATCCAGCAAGGGGAGGAGAGGTTGATGGAGATCCAGCAGCATGACGGCGTGGTGGTGGAAGTAGCGGGATCCCGGC
Organism: Triticum dicoccoides; assembly: GCF_002162155.2. Classification (NCBI taxonomy): domain Eukaryota; kingdom Viridiplantae; phylum Streptophyta; class Magnoliopsida; order Poales; family Poaceae; genus Triticum; species Triticum dicoccoides. The sequence goes on from NC_041387.1 coordinate 27,761,415, forward strand.
AGGGCTTCGCCAAGCGCAAGCGGGGAGGAAAAGGTGTCATGGGAGAGAGGGAGGCGCCAGGGACTCAGGTGCGGCTGCCCTCCCTCCCCTCCACTATATATAGGGGCCTAGGGGGCGCCGGCCCCTTGTAGATCCCATCTAGGGAGGGGGCGGCGGCCCTAGGGGTTGATTAGCCTCCAAGACAGGTGGAGGCGCCCCCACCCCTTAGGGTTTCCAACCCTAGGCGCATGGGAGGCCCAAGGGGGGGCGCACCAGCCCACCAGGGGCTGGTTCCCACGCCCCCTCAGCCTATGGGGCCCTCCAGGATAGGTGGCCCCACCCGGTGGACCCCCGGGACCCTTCCGATGGTCCCGGTACAATACCGATGACCCCTGAAACTTTCCCGGTGGCCGAAACTGGACTTCCTATATATAAATCTTTACCTCCGGACCACTCCGGAACTCCTCGTGACGTCCGAGATCTCATCCGGGACTCCGAACAACATTCAGTAATCACATACAAGTCTTCCTAATAACCCTAGCGTCACCGAACCTTAAGTGTGTAGACCCTACGGGTTTAGGAGACATGCAGACATGACCGAGACGGCTCTCCGGTCAATAACCAACAACGGGATCTGGATACCCATGTTGGCTCCCACATGCTCCTCGATGATCTCATCGGATGAACCACGATGTCGAGGATTTAATCAACCCCGTATATAATTCCCTTTGTCAAACGGTACGTTACTTGCCCGAGATTCGATCGTCGGTATGCCGATACCTTGTTCAATCTCGTTACCGGCAAGTCTCTTTACTCGTTCCGTAACACATCATCCCGTGATCAACCCCTTGGTCACATTGTGCACATTATGATGATGTCCTACCGAGTGGGCCTAGAGATACCTCTCCGTTACACGGAGTGACAAATCCCAGTCTCGATTCGTGCCAACCCAACAGACACTTTCAGAGATACCCGTAGTGCACCTTTATAGCCACCCAGTTACGTTGTGACGTTTGGTACACCCAAAGCAGTCATATGGTATCCGGGAGTTGCACAATCTCATGGTCTAAGGAAATGATACTTGACATTAGAAAAGCTTTAGCATACGAACTACACGATCTTTGTGCTAGGCTTAGGATTGGGTCTTGTCCATCACATCATTCTCCTAATGATGTGATCCCGTTATCAACGACATCCAATATCCATGGTCAGGAAACCGTAACCATCTATTGATCAACGAGCTAGTCAACTAGAGGCTTACTAGGGACATGGTGTTGTCTATATACCCACACATGTATCTGAGTTTCCTATCAATACAATTATAGCATGGATAATAAACGATGTCCACCGGCAGTCTATCAGGGTTCAAGTCCTGATGCTCTTATTTGTCCTGAATTTATTTCAATATTTTCCGGCAATGTGTGTTCGGTGGCAGGAGACATTCCGGTCGACTACGAGGTGCCTACAGTGACTTCGTAAAATCTCAAGATAATATGCCTGCTCAGTCTCTGGAAGGTGCTCATAGGGGTAGGGTATGCGTGTGTGCGTTTATAAGGGTGAATGTATGCGCGTATATATGAGTGCTTGCGTCTATACTGTGTTAAAAAAATATAAATGTATTTTCATAAGGCATGTGCTACTTAATATATAATACATGGCATTTGACCTTTTCGCAAAAGATACAAAATTCTCTATACCATGTCTACAAATCAACACCGAGACATCAGACAGCTCAAGATGTTAACATAGACATAATAAAAACTCAGGCCTCATTTGGTTTGGAGAAATTTTGTAGGAATTTTACAGCAAAAGATTTCTATAGAAAAAAAATCCTTTAGAGTTATTTGGTTTGTAGGAGTAGAATCCTATTCCTATCAAGGAATTCTTTCTATCCTCAACAATTCATAGAAAAATAAACATTAGTCTAGACTTAATAAAAAAAATCATTTTCTTAGGATATGAAAGAAAAATCATATGATGTGAACCAAAGGACATCTCTTTTCCTATTCCTATTCATAGGATTTGAGATACATAGCATCTCATTAACGAAAAAGGCTTTCGCCCCGCTTTATATATAAAGCAACAACCCCCAAACAAACAATCCATACAACACAACATGACATCTGATTTTGTACAAGTTTCCTATTCCTATGATATTTCTACAATATGAAACAAAGGAGGCCTCGACAACTCAGAATTGACAAAACCGTATTAATCTGCTGTGAAAAATAGCCATGACAACGAGTGAAAGTAGGCAAAAGCTAGCTCAAAAATTTGGACATATTTCACCTCCATGACAACGCAGCCTGAAGCTATTAGAAAGTTGCTCTGAATTATGAACAGTGATAAATCACCTATACAATTCTTTACACGGAAAGAACGGTAATATATATCACATTTAACTTTAGGTCACTTGACGCAGCTCTATAACCAAATTAGGATACCGCTGGTATATAACGCTCCATAAGTACAGTAGATATGAATTTACATCAGACATAACCTTTCAAATTGCGCCCGTTTATTCGGCATGTCCCTCCTGTCAAACCTTGAGCCAGCCGCCTGGATACACCTCGGTTGTCTTTCCGTTGTCCACATTGTTCGCCCTCGAGTCGCTCTGAATTGATTTCTCAGAAAGTGAAGGCAAAATAGTTGTAAAGCTTATCCCCTTGCTCCTCCTGCAGCATTAATAGACGGTTTCAGAAGATCTTTTTTTTTTTGAAAAGGGGGTTTGCCCCGGCCTCTGCATCAAAAAGATGCATACGGCTCTGGTTTCAGAAGATCTAGTAATGTCCTGCACGTCAGATTGCTGTGTAATGCTCACAATGATCCCATACCTGAGATGAGCTACTAAGAACACGGCGCCGATGAGCGTGATCCCTCCAGCAACTGACTTCAGCACCCCTTTCCCTGATTTGGGAGCATTGTTCCCGGTCCCCTGAGCATTGCTGTTGCTTTCAGTTGTTCCCGGTTCGTCAGATTTGCAAGCGTCCTGGGTTAGTGAAAGCAAGATAAATGTTATTGTTATATTGTGGTAGTCCAGACAAAAAGAAATAACAATAAGAGTAGCATCCAAAATGCTTGGCATTTTATCAGGAAATACCATGTGATCCTTAGTGCTGAATTCATGTTTCAGCTCTTGGCTTGCGCTGTCATCTTTTTCTGGATGGTCAGTGAATATTTTCCCATTTCCCTGAACAGAATCATGTGAAGGTTCGACGTGTCCATCATGAATCCTTTCGGACACTTTGACAGGAGGACCGTCCAAATCATTCTTGCAACTGTCGGAAGCTAAATAACTGTTTATGGAGTCTGATTCTTCTGAACTTAGTGAACATTTATTTGTTCTAGTTGTTGAACACCGATCTGTTGGTGAGAGTAGGTTCTCATGAAAAGGAGTCGAATTCCTAGTATCAGCATCCATAACACCAGCTTCAAGTGATCCCGCTGATTCGGCTAGCGACTTCTCCTCGGGCATTTCATGCCCACTGTCTCCATAGCCTTCTCTTTCTTCCTTGGGGGCATCGCCCAACTGCAAAAGCTCGGAAAGTTTGTCGTCATCAAGAGAATCCTGAGGCCCTAGCACAAAGAGACTGCTCTCTGCTTCATCAGAGTCATAATGTCGGTCGCTTTGTTCATCATTCTGTCCTTCAAATATGCTCTGTGGAAAATAGGGATTGAAAGGAATAATATTGATCAGTCGGCAAGAACATGCAAAGAAAACTGAAACCATTGTTACAAAGAGTTTGCCAGCTAATGCACTACTTTAGAAATGGCACGCGGACTGTGCCCACTCGAACAAGATGAACTGCATTGTGGCTGCTCCAGACTTCTGCGGATGCCTCCAACAATATAGTTGGGCATGGCTATTGTGTGGGTTACAACATCAAAATCAGGCACCTGTCACCAGGGAGCAGAAACACTTGTTTTAGAACTACAGTGTTTATTGGTCAATGAAAATTTGACCGAAAGGTTTTTATTTTGCAGAAAGAGAGGCATTGTTGAAATAGGTTGGATTCAAATCTAGGACTTACGTTCAGCTGCATCATGCCAGCCTTTTTAGACAGTGAGCGTATGCACATACACACTTTCCGAACATTTCTTTTCTCGACCACATCAGAAGGGGTAAACAAATCAATTCCAGCTAATCCAAGGGTTTGGCATACCTGGAAAATAAAATAAAATGATAAACCTGCCCTTTCGAAAGAAAATAAATATCAAGCCAGTAAAGTGAAAATTAATGCACTTATAAACTGAAAATAAAGATGACGACTTGACTGAACTGCTACGAGTAACATTAAATTATCAATACCTTTAGAAACGAGTCTACTTTTGGATATGGAGTATATTTCCCGTTAGTTTTACCAAAAGATGGCCTCTCATAAATATATACTTTTGATTGCTTGAGTTGTTCTTTGTTCTTTCTGAGTAGCCTCTTCCATATCACTTTGGAAACTTGAAATCTGTCGGCATAACAAACAGAATTAAGATATCAAAAAAAAAATTATGAAAAGCTAAGGAAATAAAAATGTGTCAGAACATGTGACTACTTTGATTAATATTGCCCATATAAATTAAGGTAAAGGATTGGGAAGTGTTAAGCATTATTTTTCCGAACAGTTGGCTCATAATGTAGACATAAGCCCACACTTGTAAAGAACCAAAGTTGCCTATTAGGCATTATTAGCTAAAGCATATCATTCACTGCAACCCAAGATTTCTTAGTTGCACATTACATAACTGGAAATTCATACAAAAAACCTACTCCCTTTATAAAGAAATATAGCTCTTATATTTCTTTAGAGAGGGAGTACAAAGTAATACCAGGTAGTAGGATTGCACGCTAGAGAAGTAGAAAGTGATGATGAATGGATCTTACAGCAATTCCCCGTCACCTAGGAGGTCTGCTACCAAAATGTCTTCATCAAACCTGACATGGAGAACTTCGCCAAGCCAGATTTTTGTTTGTTTCTGAAACAAACACATAAATAAAAAGGGAAGCCAAAAAATCAAAAAAGGCGTCAACACAAAGGCAAAATAATTATATATAGTATATATAAGCACAATAGAAGATATTCCGATGTACAGAAGCAGGATAGCGACAGAAAAAAAGGTGGTTAGTGCAGAGGTATATGTATAACCAACAAGAAAAGTATTTCCAGTACAGGATATATAACAGAATTAAAAGATGTGCTGGTAAGCATGTGCACACAAGCCCATAAGGATATATAAAAGAACAGAATGAAAGAACTTTTTATTTTGCGAAAACAGAATGAAGAACTGCACTACACTCTATACTACTCCTTCCATTCCTAAATACAAGTCTTTTTAGAGATTTCAATATGGACTACATACGGAGCAAAATAAGTGAATCTACACTCTAAAGTATGTCTGTAACTCTGTATACATCCGTATGTAGTTCATATTGAAATCTCTGAAAAGACTTGTATTTAGAAACGGAGGGAGTATTTCTTATATGATATACAGCCTAAGTATTGGTAGTTACTAAGAATGTTTGCGGATGAGTGTAGGATGCATACTTTAGGTGTACATTTTAAAAATTTTCTGTTGTATATACAGCGCAATACGATTGACACTCATAGGAGAAGAAGTTAGCTAGTACGGTACAGTTTTATCCAATGTTGACACATAATTGTATGAAGAAAAAAAAAGTTCAACAGAATGCACAGCGCAACCTCGTGTTTATGAGACACAAATTTGCTGTACAAAATGCACACATCAACGTCTTGACAAATTTCTGTAGTAAATCGGACGTCCCATTGCAGTGGTTGGCAAGCACCGCATCCATCCATCCATCTCTTTCGAGTGCACGGATACGATCGACACTTGGGCGTTGATTATCTTGGCAAAACAGCTCGAACATGCGCATCGTTTCCACGCCGTCGAATCAGAGCATCCTATCCTGAACACCACTCGCGATACAGATCGCCAGGCCAGACCGTCCACGCACGTAGAACGCGCCGGGGCCATCGTCGGCGACAAATTAGGGAGCAAAGCCGGCCAGAAGAAACCCAGCGCGCGACGCCGGCCGGCCTGCCGGCACGCGCTCCGGCTCTGCCACGCCGGGAACCTGGCGCTGCGGGTGCGCCGGGAGAGAGTGCACTACTGTTCCATTGACCCTCGGCTCCCCGACGGTCGAACCAGGCGGCGAGTGGATAAAAATCGTAGTAGTACTTGGCGAAGGTGGGTTTGGACTGGCCGACTGACCTGCAAGAAGGCGTCGTCGAGCTGGCGGAAGCTGGACGCGGGCGACGCCTTGTCCACGCGCACCACCCCCGCCCCCGTCCCCGGCGCCGCCGGCTCCCCCTGCTGCTGCTGCTGCTGAGGCCCCCTCCTCATGGCGATGGTGATGGTGCTGGTGCTGGTGCGGCGCGTCCCTCGAGAAGAGATCCTCTCGGCCTGGCTGCCGCTACTTGCTTGCTTGAGCGGCGGTGGAGCGCGCGGCGATGCGGGCGGGTGCGGGGGGCGGCCACGCGGTGACCGCGTGTCGCGCGCTGCGCCGGAATAAGCGCGGCCGCTACGAGGCCCCCGCGCGTAAATCACTCTACTGTACTACTGCTGCTCGCCTTTTCTATTGCAATCCCGTGATGCGCGCGCCTATCGCTGGGATTTCGCTCGGCTTGCCGTGCGTGCGGCGGCCAGCCAGAGCCAGGTGTGTGCGCATGCAACGTGCACGCACACTTCCGAGACAAGGGGGGCTGGCGTGCTCCATCCAGGCCGGGCCGGGTATGGGTTTTACGGTGCGGGCGGTGCTGCGTGCCGGGTCGCCGTCTGGCTCATCACGAGTTCACGACTTACACGAGCAGGCGGGACAAAACCGGGAGACGGAGGAGACGGCGACGGGGCTGGCGCCGTGGGCGCCCAGTCCGCCATCCGTATCGTATGGCCACGGACCGTGGCTGCTGCGAGTAGCACACTCCAGAGTACAGACTGGTAGACGACATACGAGCACGGTGTTCACTCGTGTCCTGTGATGCAGGAGACGAGTCCTCTGGGAGAAGAGGTTGCTTATCCATCTCGACCACGTACGGCCGCAGATAGTCTGGCTGTCAAAGGTCTCGAGTTACTACTACTTCGTGTCGTACGGCAAATGCAATTAGCATTTCACCCAAAGTTTACTCCACCAAAATATTCAACGAACAGGGTAAAGCACACTCTACATACGGAAGGATTTAACCGATATAGTACTGTCGGCTGTTTAGTCAAACCGCAATTATTTAGCGACCGACCACCATGTGCAAGTTAATCATAGTAAATCCAACGGGACCTCAATCACATTCCAGTTTTCAGGGCAGGTAATACAGTTAGCATCCCATTTGATGATCCAGTCAGCAAACAGAATGCTAAGGGCATGTACAATGGTTCTATCTTAGCAATGCCACGTAGGATAAATGATGAGGTGGAGGAGAGAGAAATCATAAAAGAAGGCTTGTCTTCTCTTAATTAAGAGAAGGCAAGAGATGATCTGTTAGCACAATATGTCTCACCATATTTTTAGGAATAACTAGTTATTGAAGATAAGGTTAAGAGATGACCCATTGTAGACATGTTTTTTTGCCATCTCTAAATTACATGCAAGATTTAAGATAAAACTACCTTATCGACCATTGTACATGCCCTAAGATCAATGCCAGTTACTCCCTTTCCACCGTACAGTACAGCGAATAATCACCAAACAAAATTACGGAAAATAAGCGATAACACCACAAAAAATGCAAAATTTCCACTCACTAGAAGAAAAGAATACCGCTATACCATGCGATAGTAATGCTCCGGTTGATTTAGGAGCAACAAGCAGCCATGGGGTAAAGAATAATAGCCAGTGGTCAAACATTTACAAAGCAGCAGGACACCCTAGCAGCACTGCAGTTCCAACTCTCTCCTCCACTAAGTTGTACAACAAAATCTATCGAAAACTTTGCCTATGAAAAAAATGCACAAACAATCCAACAAACATGGTCAGTGCTCAACCTCACCCATCATCCTATTTGACTGCACATGCTCAACTACGTCCTCCTAAAGTACTGCCCCCCATGGTGGAGATCATGAAGATCTGCAAAAACGATAGGCTATATGATAAAATGGAACAATGGTGTGCAGAACTGGCATTGACTAAGTATAAATGAGAAAGCTAACATCTAGGATGCTTGTACACAATACGTTTGGCATAAGTAGACAGCTTACCAAATCAGGAGATGAGCCGTGGACCGTGGTGGCACAAACAGAGAAACCACACTATCAATACTAGGGCCTATTGATCGGAGGAGACAAAGAATCAAAAGAAGCTCGAAGTGGCCGGTTAACAAATGGGTGCGCCAAAAGTTGTGATGCGGAAGGTCGCTCGTCTGGATCGACTCGTACACATTGGCGTATGAAATCTTGAGCTTCTGCTGACAAGTGGCTGGGAATGGGTGGTTGTTCTCCTTTGCCAATCATAAAGAAAGCATTTGTCTACAAGTAGCAAAGAAGCATTAGTTGGGAGCCGACAATCAACACCAAGTAGGTTAAATTTCAACGAGTTATCCAGATTATCATTCGGAGAGAAGTACACTCCATAGAAATAATCACAAGCACGCTTTTTGGAACCCAAATCATCAGACACAAATAATGTGCTATTTTCACCGTAATAAAAAATAGAAAAAAAAGAACACATAATTTTGAAGGCACAGGGTTATCATTGTTATATGTACCAAATATAAAAATTAGAATAGCTATATCTGATAAATGATTCAGGCTTGGAAGGGGGGAAGGTGATGATTTCCCCATGTTCTGCCTCAGCAAGTGCATGGACAGCTCCCAAATCCCTAAATATCAATTAACTTAAAGAAAAAGGACAAGATCTGCTGGCATCCTACCGCATCTTTATTAGAAAGTCAAATAGCGAATCAGAGTTTTTCTGCAACTTAATTATAACATTTTTCACACCCAAAAGTTCAATGCCCTAGACAACAAAGGTCTCATGCATAATAAAGTTAACGATGCAACATACTTAATTTTCTGTGTGGCAAGTCAATACCAGAGAACTAAAACATGTGAAGTTGAAAATATGACATACCCACTCGACATTGGGATATGGTATTTGGCGGGTTAGCATTTCCAACACAGTGCAGCCCAAGCTCCACATATCAGCTGCAGGCCCATATGTTTTTCTAGGATTAACAACCTGAAAGTGGGAAGGTGCATTTAGAACTTGGGCGCTTATTAAAAGATACCACAAGATTATTCCTGAAATATCGCCAAATAACATAAAAGTTGAATAGTTTGAACCTGATCAGCATGGGCTAAAGTATGACTATTACCTCAGGTGCCATCCAATAAACACTTCCTTTGCATGATCTCAGCATATTAATTTTAGACATCTGAAATTAAGAGAAAATACCACATAAGACAATTTGCCATTTGAAGACGCGCAAATAATCTCGTAGAAGAAACAAGGCTCACCTCCTTTGCCAACCCAAAATCTGCAAGTTTTACCGATCCATTTGCATGAACCAATATATTGGCGCATTTGATATCTCTGAGTATAAAGAACTGTCTCAATTAATCAAAAGTATTTGTATGAACTGGCATCAATTTTATGGTAATTTAGGATTAGACCCTCTAAACACAGGTAATTCTATGATTTGACATTTCACCCTCTTTATTATTTTCCCTTGATGTTTTTGCTTCTTTTCCACCCGTTTGATATATCAACTTTGCCCTCTATAGCTATATGCCAACGCCTACCATTTTACTTACAACACAAGAGCCTTTTCAGAAAGAAAAAAAACAGGTGTTGTGCCTTGGAGTTCTCAGCGAGCACATTGAGGGGATCTATTAATTTGCTAGTAGTATGAAGGTCCAGAGATAGCTTATTTATTGATCTGATCTTTGCTGAATAGGGTTAGGCAATTGTGGTGCACATGTGCGTGCGTATGCGCCTGCAGGCTTCAGATGCTTCGATATGTATGGTGAAAGGCACTTGTGTAGTTTTTAAAAACAATAAAGAACTTCATTTATGTAGAGGGCAAAATTGGTATTTCAAGTGAGTTAAAGATGCACAAAATGAAGGGAAAATAAATAAAGTGATCAAAATGCCAAATCATAGAATTACGGGTGTTTAAAACAGCAAATTCTCCTAAATGTTAAAGTGGTGTATTCTCAGTATATCCATCAAAAATGACATGTCCAATGCAAAACAGAAAGAGACAAAATGGGATGAAAAACAGAAATCAAGCAGTGCCTGTATTTGACCAAGCAAGCCAGCGGCGCCTTTTCCAGGGTACCAGTCAGAGGGTCAAGTGTTTACTTGCTCTGATGTAGAGAATCCAAAATGATGACGGTGAACGAATTAGTTGCTCTGTTTCTAACAGGCTGTACCTCATTGATCATTGTTGTGTATTGTTGGCTTCACAATCCCAAACTACAGTACAGATGATACGCATACAAACCATGTAATGCACTGATTTTTTAAATAAATTATTAAAAAAATATTCTCCTCGCATCTCACCCTCCCACTTGACCCAAAATGAACAAAAAGAAGGTAGAGCAAAAGAGCTTTATTTGCTTATGATCCAAAAGAACCTACTTAACCTCCAGTAGTCTATGGTGGATGCCACCTTAAGAAGATGGAGCAGGTACTAGCTTTTGGAAAGCAAACTTGCTCCCTATGTGCTATTCACATAATAAGTGCATGACCCATGAGAGCAAAAACTCATTATTCAATACTAGAAAAGTGGTTGAAAGGATGAAATTTATTGGCTCATGAGCACTGATTATTTTCAAGATAAATCATAAGAGAAGCAGCATTATACCTGTGGACCACATTCCTCTCATGGAGATAAACCAATCCATTGAGAATCTGCCTTGTGTACGCAGAGACTTGTGAGTCTCGCAGTTTATACTTTTGATAGAGGGATGAAAGAGAACCTTGTGTAACAAGCTCAATAAAAATGTAGAGTTTTGATTCTTCCTGCATTTACATTTTGAACATCATTATACACAAATAAAACAAATTTTATATGTGACATAAGGATTGCTTAAAGAAAAAAAAAATCCAGAATCGTAATGCATATAACCTAGTAACATCAAAAGGAGTGTGGAATACCTTGTCAGTTCCATAATACTGGACTATGTTTTCATGTTCAAACTGACTAAGGAGAGCGATTTCCTAAGAAACAAAAAACAAACATAAAATCAGGCAATGAAATATATAGCTTTAGAAGATATCAGAGCATGTGAAATGTGCATAGACAATAGTTGATATCATAACTGAGACAAATCAATAGCAACAGCTAACCTGTTCAAGTGAAAGAATAGATTGCTGTGCATTGCTTCCTTGGTCAAGCAACGATACTTCCTTAACAGCAAAGAACGCACCTTCACTGCAGAAATATTCAATAACAGAGAGCAAAATATATTAAATGCTTACCAAATGGTACAGCTGAAACAAGTACACTTGCTCACTCCTAAAGAATAGGTATCAAACATTAAGTCCTTCCAATATTTTCATGAATAGAGAAGTGTCTACTGTGCAGGGATAATCAGAAGGCATGTTTTGTAACGCTCAGCTGATTGATAATGTTGTTTTGCATTTTAGTAGCTGAACAAAAGTCAAGAGTTGGGTATCAATCAATCTCAGTCAGTAAAGGGTCAAATCACCGTATCCTTTGCTTTTGTATATACAATATGCCATATTATTTTTCTTCCAGAAACAAACTGATTCCCTCAAGCCCATCTTAGTTCTTCCTAGATCAGCCAAACAGTAGAAGATAAAGCAATCAGTAATCACTCTACTAGATCCCCTCTGCAGATTACTGTGAGCTTTATGACATATGAATAATCATGGTCAGAACATGTACAGAAGCATGCCGTGAGCAATCAACATTTGTTGTACCAGACATGTTACTACGGCAGACAGCAGTAACACATCCAGACTGCAGTGGTCTGCTGCCTCGCCTGGCTGCGCTAAATTACAGAAATGGGCTTGATTGGACAAATCCCTGTTCCTACCCCCAGAATATAGCAAGGTGTGTATACTAAATAATAAGGTTTGAAGGGCCAAGGTTAAATCTATTCCGTATTATATTCTCAATATACCATGTTCATGTGTGTGTGTGTGTGTGTGTTACGAAATTGAGCGACCAGTGCATATCAGATCTTTTCTGAGCACCTCCACCCCAAAGCCCAAACCAACTACTACACGCATGCTTACCCAAATAAATGTTTGATAATCTACCTGTAGAATGATATAGTTCTCCCCGCAAAAAAGAATGATATAGTTCTGCGTACTTGTAAACTCTAGCACATACTAAATGATCTGATGCTGCCCTGTTATAGTGATGGTACAATGGGGCTGTTTGGACTAACTAAGCTTATCTGTAGACAAACTAATCATAACACAAGGCGAATAAACAGGTTTACTTCCAGGTTATGCCTAAATTAGACAGAAGAGCCCAGTACCTCCTTGGACCATTCAGAATTTAAAACATATAAGGTGCATGAACAATAAAATGCCAATAATAACATTGCTACTTACTCACTGATCCCTTCGTACACCATCCCGAATGAGCCACTTCCCAGAAGTGCACCACGCATCCATGACTTGATGTTCCGCTTGAACTTGCCATTCGGCGAGATGACGAACACGGCCTCTGTATTCGTGCTAGATGCATCATCATCATTTGTTGTCGACAATGAGGATGTCCCGGTGAACCCTTCAAAGGTCTCCCCTACCCTCCAGCCTTTAAGCTCCCCCTCAAGCCCCGTCAATCCTTCATCGTTCTCCTCAGGATTATCCTCCTCTGTGTCTGACATGTGAGATGTTTCAGCATGTCCATAGGCCATTCTCAGTTCACTATTCTCCTCCGTGGGAGCGAACGAGTTCACAATGTCCCAGGCCGACCCGCTCATGATCTCAGCCACAGACGACTGCCTCGCCGGTGGCGGCGCGAGTCCCGTGATCGGCGGAGGCGGGGAGAGCACTGGCGGCCGGACGCCCCGGATCCCGACCTCCCCGCCGCCCCTTCTCGGCGAGGGAAGTGACAAGGCCGCGACGGGCGCCGCAACAGCAACCGCACGGGTAGCTTTGGGGGATTCCTCCGGCGGCGCGATGATGGGTTCGTCCACCGAGTCAGTGGCAGTGGCGGTGGAAGCGGAGGAGGAGTGGATGGACTCCTCGGGAATGGGGTCGGGGAAGGAGTGAGGCGCGGGCCACGGGACCTCGGGGGCGGAGACGGTGCGGACGACGGGGGCGGGCTCCTCCCCGGGAGGAGCCGACGAGTCCGGGTCCGGGCGGGGGCGGGCGAGGAGGTCGGAGCTGGAGCGCGCCTTGCGGGCCTCCCAGGCGGCGACGGGGATGGCGAAGTCCTCGGGCCCCGACAGCCCCAGGCTGCGGCAGAGCTCGTCGACCTCCCCCTCCGCGCTGCCGTTGATGCGGAAGTCCGCGCGGCCGCCCCTGGCCGCGAGGTCGAGCGAGCGCGTCGGCCGGGCCCCCGGCGAGCGCTCCGACGACGAGGTCGACCACGAGGCGGACACGGACGTCGCCGCCGCGCCCACCTCGTAGTCGATGTGCTTCGCCGCGTTGCGCCGCTCCAGCCGCGGGCTGCGTCCGCGGCTCCCGCTCCCGCTCCCACTCCCGCTGCCGTGGCCGCTCCCGTGCCCGCTCCCGCCGCCGCTGCGGCGGCTTCTGCCGGAGTCCATGGCGGCGGCGGCGGCGTCCCCGCCGCGGCGGCCGGAGGAGGAGGCGGGTGAGGACTGCTTGCTACGGGCCCACGAGAACATCTGGATCCATACGCCGGGCCGAGGCTGGCTGCCCGGCGCCGGATTTGAGGCCCCGCGCCGCAGGATTTGGGGATTGGGGGGCTCCCGTCGCCGTCGGCCTCGGCGGCTTGCGGCTGCTTGCGGGGGAGGAGAGGTGGCGTGCGCGCTCGCTGGCGCGCGGTGGGTAAATAATTTTCCGACGCGGGCGGTCCCGCGGTTTCAATGCCAGGTGGGCCTGCGCCGTCGCGGGGCCCGCTGGCAGTCGCGTCGGGGTCGGGCCTTGCGTGGTCTCGTTGGGGAAGGGGACGTCGGGGTGGCTGGACGCGGGTTGACTGCGACGACCGGCGGTGGATTGGCCCGCGGTTACAAGGACGGACGGACGGGGTCGATGCGCGTGGGCCCCGCCCGTCAGCGGGGGACGCGAGCGGTGAAAATGGCTGCTGTTTGCGTGGACGTGAGGCCAGTGGTAGTGGACTAGTGGTAATAAAGCGTGTGAAAGCGCGCCGTCGCCGGTCCGTCCACCGGCTGTCAACGGCGGTGGCCGGCGGCGCAGCCGCGCAGGCAGGCAACAGAATTCGAGGGCGTCTGGGTCGGGTATCTGGGGACTGTTAGCACATGGCGCAGTGATAACAGTAGGCAAGTGGTGGCCATTGTAGTACAAGTTGTAATGCAACCCAAAACAAAAGGCGAGTGTCAATGGACGTTGCCACTTTGCTTGCCAGTGGAAAAATTGTGCTGCTTGCCTGCTTTCACTCGCCTTTTACAGTCTCGGAAATGTTGATTGCTGGACGGAGAAACGGTGTGGGATCATGTGTGTCTGGAACAAGAATGTTGCGCCGTTCGGGTGGATTGGTTTGGCTGCCGTTCCCTCGATTGATTGGCAGCTTTGGCGCTGGCCTCCGGCGTGGGACAGATCGGCCGAGCTTTTGTTAACTTTCTCCGGCGGTGCCCGGCCGTGTCTACGTGTGCGTGTGGCTCATGTGCTTCCAGCTCGACGGCGACGTGGGCGCGCGCGTTCACACCCGTGGAAGTGGAAGCGACGAGTGTGGATGACGCTCTTGGCGCGATGGTCACGGGCGTGCTGCGTGCATACGTACGTCTCGGTGCTGCTTTTTTTTTTCCTTTCTTTTTTCCAAACGGTCGGTTTATTCTGTTCACGTGACGCTGCTGGCGGCTAAAGCAGCATGGTGCCACCACGTGGCGAGTTATTCGTTCTTGTGTATTTTTTTTTAGAATTTTTTTTTAGAATTTTTTTTTAGAATTTTTTTTTAAGAATTTTTTCATTCATATCACGAATCAGTACAAAGTAGTTGACCCTTACAAGCACACTGAACACAAACACAAAGGACCATGAACACCTAGAGTACCCTAAAGACAACCATAACACAAGAAGATCTCCGGAGCCCTGTGTCATCATCCCTGAATCTTGAGAGAAGACCCCTGCAGCAGAAGGATCTGCAACCAGTCGCAAACAGGTCATCATCTTCGACCACGGTACAATTGCCGCCACGCTGCTTCCTCCTTTTTTGACACCAGCGATGAGAGGGCATGGACATCAATCCAACACACCTGCAACAGTCGTCGCCATCTTTGGCTTCGAGTACCGTGAAAAGTGTCCCTTCCGAAAGGAAGAGAACTCGAGTCATCCGACCGGTCTAGCACCACGACCAGGCCATCCGCCCGGGCAAATTAGGATCTCCCACCAACATCAGCGCATAGGAAGAAGAAGAACAACAACAGCAAATCATACCAACAAGCAAGAAGAAAGGTCTTCGTCTCGCTGCATCCATCGCCCATCTGAGGACCCAAACGGCCAATGCCGATGGACCTCCAGCCACCATAGCCCGCGACCTCGACGATATCCGGGGATCCCAACCCCGCTGGCTCCTAGACGCAGGCAAAAGCCTCGCCTGATCGCGAACGGAGCCCGCTGAAACTTATTTCGACGCGATACCAGCGCAACGGCCTCGGCAGCGTCTCCCTCAACCCTAACCCTACCACACACCCACCTAGCGAACAGATCCGAGGTTCCTCCTCCCTCTCGCCGCCGGAGCGGCCGACGGAGAGAGAGGGAACCGACGGCGTCACCGGCGGCGCGCAAGGGAAACCTGGTCGCCTCCTTGATCGCCTCGTGCGATCCTATAATCGTGGGATTACGTTACTCTCTTGTTGGTTGCCCTATTCGTTCTTGTATGTTGCACTATGCAAGTCGTCCTAGTACGTGGTGTACCATAGGAGATTGCCGCGAAAGCAACCCATAGGAGGCTCCTCCTCCTACGGTCCTACAAGAGAGGGCGTCGCAAGGATCACAATGAACTCGGAAGAATCCATTCGCGAAAAAAACTCAAAAGAATCTGTGGGGCACCAAATGCACCCTAAAGGCTTCCCTAATGCACCTCCATAATAATTGGGGTATCACATAGGAAAAGAAGATGTCACACAAGGGCATACCATTGCTCGACCCGTTACACCTCCTCAATTTCGTGTCCAACGACAAACTACTCAAAAGGAGTTGTCAAAGAAAGATAATAACATTTAGAGGGACGCGATGAATGTGTGCATCACAATGATGTAGAGGCTGGAGGTTTTAACCTCCTTTTCAAAAAGCAAATTGGAAGGACCCGAGATTTTGAGGCTTCCTCCATGGAGGCCCCAACCAACCTTTGGTACAATGACCATGATGAGAATATTTGTAGCGTGGCAAGCAATCAAGATATAGAATTCTAGACACCTGGAGAGATGGATCCGGGAACTAATGCCAAGGGGGCACGCCACACGTTTGTCTTGTCCATCCTGAATGACGATGATGGAATGGAATATTTCATAGGATGTTTGTGGCAGGCACATCCAGAGCACTGCACGTGGAGAAGAGAGTTGTGAATTCCCCTATGGGAGCTCTCGGGTCGGACTAAACGTCTAGCACGAAATGGATGGACTCTTCATCCTCCACCTCATGTCAGGCTTCCTCCTATATAAGGTGTTTAATTGATATGATTGGATCACCCGTAAAACTTGGGTTATGTTTGTGTCAGCTTTAGGAACCGGTTCCAACTCCGAGAAAACTGGATCTGAACAAACAACTATTTCAAATCAGCTTCAGTGGCAAAACTCCAATCCAGTTCGGGCCATTTCCAGTATAATTTTCTAAAGTTCTTCCTAGTGTACTTCAGTGACAAAATTGGTTCTGCAAATCAGATTTGCTAGTGAAGCAAATCATAGCTGATTAGAAGCCCGTTGAAGCTGAAAAAAACAAGGCCTTGGGATCCCTCCCATGTGGAGCACTAGAGGGCGAGTACCCTTGGAGGCGCTTGTCTTAATAAGATGAAGCCACATGCCACCCTTGTTGCGAAGGATCTTCCAAACCTATTTCATCACGAGCACATTCATTTTGCGGGAAGCCATGAACTCACTCCACCTTGGTCCCTAGGCCTGCAAATGTGCTCTCATTTGACCATTTGATATTTTCCTCTCCGCATGGTCACCTTGGCGCGGAAGGTACAACCATATCAGGCTGGTCACAATGGGCAAGAACATAAGATAGTAACTTACACACTTTTTTAGACTATGTTACTACCTCCATAGTGGGTAGGAACATCTATGTAGTGTCATGCAACGATGTATTTATTAGGTTATAGACTCATTGTTTCTTGGAGTGTGTGATGTTCCGGTAACTTAGCTAGTTCCCACAAGCACCTCTCTTTTCATTAAATACGTGCCACATAAGCAAAGTTGTATTAAAGTGTGTGATGTTATTCCTAAGTTCCTTCCCACTGTGACCAGCCTCAGGAACATGGGAGACTAGGGAGATTGCAGTTTTCACCTGGAAATTAGCACAATCCAATCACCATTATCGTATCTCTTTCTTCCTCCACAAGAAAAGCTTAGACCGTCCGATCTATATCTGACGGATAGAAAACATTGCAATTTTGTAAAAAGATACCCGCACTTCTCTCCACATTTGCAGATAAGGACTTCCCTCGTTCACCCTTATTTCCCACAACCTCATTGTTGAGCAATTAAAAAAGGAAGTCTCTGGAACAATCTGGCATGGTGGCCGCTGCCGATGTCGTCCATCCCCATGCCTCCGCTCAGTCCGACCACCAATCACCACCACACCCCACTCCTCCTCACCTTATCTCTCCTCTTTCTCGAGATATCATTAGTTTCTACGCATGGGATTACTCCCGCATGGGTCAATCACAACAGGTGTTTTATAACAAAATGCGTCCTGATGTTCTGTGCAATGCACGGGCATCTTGCTAGTTGGGTTCAATGTCTTGGTTGGGGTTGTGTGGCGGAGGCGATTCCCTTAATAGAAATAATGTCTCTCACGTTCTATCCTCGTCCCGATGGTGCGTCTAGCATCATCGGAGGGCGTGTGGAGGTGTGTTCTATCGGATCTCGCGGGATTCGATCGGTGCTGGTCTCCGGTGGATTTGTTTGCATCCGGTCTTCGTTCGTCTTCGTTTGGGTGTTTACACGTTTGATCCTTCTGATTTACGGCTTTCTTCATCGGCGGTGGTTGTTACTCTGGTGCGCTGGTCCTATGTGACCTTAGCATGACGACTTTCCGACTGTCTACTACTAAGGGTTGCTCGGCTTCGGTAAGGGAGGGGCGATAACGGC
The DNA here is from genome assembly GCF_002162155.2 of Triticum dicoccoides. NCBI lineage: Eukaryota > Viridiplantae > Streptophyta > Magnoliopsida > Poales > Poaceae > Triticum > Triticum dicoccoides. Next base: position 27,779,778 of record NC_041387.1, read on the forward strand.
CGCACGCCTTTGGTTCACTTCAGTGATTGCAGTTGTCACTAGGTGGTGCACGGACATAGTTGTAATTTTTATTATCTCTGTTGTTATTTGTACTGCCATGAGAGTCTAGAGAGGCAAGATTTGATGAGCAAGTCTAGCAGGCAGCAGCCGGTATTTTGTGATGGCTGACTTTGGGTAGTAGTTATGGCTGTCCTTTCTGATTAGATGTTAGACAAGGAAGAAATTAAACTGCCTGTCAAAAATAAGGGAAGACATTAAACTGAGTCGGGCCCACCCACCAAAGACCGTTGACGAGATGCCATATATTAGACCACGTTTTCTTCCACAGTACTATTCCATGCATCCCATGAAACAGTAGTCAATGCATCCCATAAAACCTTGCCTTGCATGTCCCTTTCACATTAGCCATCCAGCCTACGTTATTACTACTTGAAAAAAAAAAAACCAGCTAGCTGCCTCTTGGCTGTGACGAGAGAGACTGAGAGCGACCGAGCCGAACTGCTCGATCCCGCTAATGTGGCCTCGCCGCGCCGGCCACCAATCTCAGCCACAAACCGTGTGCCTGCGGTCTCGCGTGATCGCCCCCCCTATATTTACCCTCCTCCCACGCACGACCATACGACGATACGACGACACGGTCCAGTCTTCGGACGCATGCCGATGCCGACGCAGACGTCCATGGATGCCGCCAGGACGGTCGTGGTGACCGCCTACCAGGAGCTGCCGCGCCGCCGTTCCGGCAGCCACGGCGCGTCCTCGTCCAGGACGCGCTCGGCCTCGGGCGGCTACAACAACCGCCGGGCGATGCTGCTCGCGTACGCGCAGCACCTGCGGCGGCGCGGCGGGCAGAGGTCGTCGTGTTCGGGGCCGCCGCGCGTGCTGGAGTGGGGCGAGTGGAAGCGGGCGGACGATCCCGGCGCCGGCGCCGGCAACGACGACATGGTACGGATCGGCAAAACATTTCTTATTTCGTTGGATCATGCACGGCGTGCATCTAATTAACGCGTGCTCGATCAGCAGGTGGTGGCGGGGCGGAGGAGGGGTTGCTGCGCCAGGCTCCGGCTGTGGGCACGGATTTGGATCAGGACGTTTTTCCGGCGCGTCAGGAGGATCAGGGAGAACGCCTCGTGCAGGAAAGCGGACTGAACGGGTTGGTCATGTACGGCAATTCGACGATACGAGGAGGATGAGTTGGTTGTTCATCGGCGAATTAGCGCCTGCATGCATCTGCATGTGTCCCGGAATAGAACTCGTACGTGCATCTCCACGTGAACAACATGTGCACTTGACATAACAAAAAGGCAGATTGGTAGGGTAGGCCAGTGTTTGCGTAACATTCTAAAATTTAGACATGAGTTTTTTTTTACGAGAAAACTTCCAATCTATTCATCTTCAATCATGGCAGTACAACGAACATCAGAAATAATAAAAATTACACCCAGATCCGTAGACCACCTATCGACGACTACAAGCACTGAAGCGAGCCGAAGGCGCGCCGCCATCATCGCCCCTTCCTCATCGGAGTCGGACACAACTTGTTGTAGTAGACAGTCGGAAAGTCGTCGTGCTAAGGCCCCATAGAACCATCGCACCAGAACAGCAACCGTCGCTGATGAAGAATAATGTAGATCGAAAAAATCCAACCTGAAGACACACGAACATAGACGAACAATAACCGGATCCGAGTAAATCCACCGAGGATAGATCCGCCGGAGACATACCTCCACACGCCCACCAACGATGCTAAACGCACCACCGGAACGGGGGCTAGGCGGGGAGACATTTATTCCATATTCAGGGAGATGCCGCCGTCTCGTCTTCCTGAGCAGGACACAAACCTAACAACTCGAAGGAACGACTAACAACGAAGCCCTACCGCCGGCCCTTGCCCAGATCCACCGCGCCCCCATGGCCCTAAGGCCACGGGAGACGAGACGGACCTGCGGCGGCGCCGGCGAGAGGCACAAACCCTAGCTTTGTTTTGGATGAGGAGGAGGCGGCGGCTGAGGTAACACGCGTTAAAATTTAGACATGAGTTGAAGGTGCTTGCTCATGAATTTCTATGGTACTTCTGTCTCTCTTGAAAGAGCCGTACACGGATCTGGAAGACTCCTGAGCTAGGACCTTCCAAATTAAGAAGGATAGAGACGTCTCATCTCCAGTGCTCCGCCGGCAAGGTCAGTGGATCTCCATTGTCTCTGGTGGCTGCGCAGTGACCACGGGGACCATTGATCTTGATGTTGGATGCGAGGTTGGTTTTGGTGGTGTAGCAACCGTCGCGGACAATAGGCTCTAATGCTAGCCGTTCGATCCATGATCCAACGACCCATAATACCCCATTCATGGCGTCATCCGAGGTGTGGGAGCCCATGCTATTACCCCTTGGTTGGTGGTGTAGGGTCTGTTTTTTTATGCCACTACGATGCACGCAGTGATGCCTCACGTATCCACCCATGGCTAGCCATAGTTTGCCTATGGTGGAGCTGAACATCGAAGAGGAAGACAACCCAACTAAGGGCATCTCTAGCCCTTCCCTCTCCCAAAAGCCCCTCCAACCCTTTACTCCTTAAATTTGAGGAGTTAAAAAAGTGTGCACCTAGCCCTTCCCCTGAAACTTAACTTCCTAAATAAATCTTTGCTAATTCTTCCATCCATTTGCATAGATACTCCATTTCAACTTGATATTCCCACGATAAGTTAATTTGAAACTCGATAATTCCAATGAACACATTTCAAGGACACTTAAAATTCAAAGACACTATAGGTCGAAATGAAGTAATGGTCCAAATAAAACATGATAAAAGTACAAGAATCAAGTGTTTTGAAGTTGTCACAAGTGCTCAGTGTGATCATCTTGGAGTTGGTGATGAGCTTCTCGATCTCATGATGCGATGCTAGAAATATTTGTATCATGTTTGCTTGATGTTGTGGCTAGACATGTTCCCCATTGTAGAGGCACCAAAATTTCTTCGGCTGTCCTCTCTCATACTCGATGATCACGTGGTGCATGACAATACATGTTGTCTTGATCTACCATAGTAACAATGGGTTCCAATACTCAATAGGTCCACACACAATCACAAACCATTCTTAAGCACACTGAAAACTCTCTCAACATCCTTCCCGGCGGGTTCTTGGCACTTTGCAAAGTGAGCTATGTGGTTGCCTACTGTAGGTGAATTGTCTTCACAAATTTGACCCATGGAGTACAGATGCTACCAGCAAGGTAGTAGCCATGTTGTACTAGCGTCCATTGACAACATAGTTACAAGGTGGAGCTTGGCAATTAGCCGACAACAAGCAGGGTCGGCTCTATATTTCGGAAGGCCCTAGGGAGAACTCGATGACATGGGCCCCTAAGTCCTAAGGCTACATACAAAGAATTAGAAATTTGTACACCAGAACCCTAATCATATATACTGAAATTGGGGATAGATCATGGATAATATGTATGTGAAGATGGTTGTACTCATGGTCGCGGTTTCGCTGATGTCATTGCCGGGCATGAGCAAGGGGGCCGGCGGCACGCTGGGTGAGGGAGTCCTGGATTAGGGGGTATCCGGACAGCCGGACTATATACTTTGGCCGGACTGTTGGACCGTGAAGATACAAGACTCAAGACTTCGTCCCGTGTCCGGATGGGACTCTCCTTTGCATGGAAGACAAGCTTGGTGATTCGGATAATGGATTTCCTTCTTTTGTAACCGACTCTGTGTAAACCCTAGCTCCCTCCGGTGTCTATATAAACCGGAGGGTTTAGTCCTTAGAGGGACAATCATAATCATCATAGGCTAGCTTCTAGGGTTTAGCCTCTACGATCTCGTGGTAGATCAACTCTTGTAATACTCATATCATCAATATCAATCAAGCAGGAAGTAGGGTTTTACCTCCATCAAGAGGGCCCGAACCTGGGTAAAACATCGTGTCCCTTGCCTCTTGTTATCATTAGCCTTAGATGCACAGATCGGGACCCCCTACCCGAGATCCGCCGGTTTTGACACCAACGTTGGTGCTTTCATTGAGAGTTCCTCTGTGTCGTCGCTGTAGGGCTTGATGGCTCCTTCAATCATCAACAACAACATGGTCTAAGATGAGACTTTTCTCCCCGGACAGATCTTCGTGTTCGGTGGCTTCGCACTGCGGGCCAATTCGCTTGGCCATCTGGAGCAGATCGACATCTACGCCCCTGGCCATCAGGCCAGATTCGGAAACTTGAACTACACGGCCGATATCCGCAGAGACTTGATCTTCGATGGATTCGGGCCTATGCCAGGAGCGCCGAGCAGTCACAACGAGCACGGCTTAGACCTGCTGTCGGACAATACTCAGGATATCGCGCCTGCAGGAGCCCTGGACCTGAATCCGGGGCAGATCGCGTCGTCCGAGGACGGGGGGATGGACCCCGCCCCGGAGGCCGCACACTTATCAGTGATAGAGCCGAACACAGACTTCATCCCCAAGGAAGCTTGTGTCTCTGAACCCCTGGACTTGTGTCCGGTTGTAGGTCCCAGACCGCGTGCCCCCGAGCCCGCCGATTCTGGCTGGGCTCCGGTAATGGAGTTCGCCACTGCGGATATCTTCCAGCACTCACCCTTTGGCGACATGCTGAACTCATTAAAGTCTCTCTCTTTGTCAGGAGACTCTTGGCCGAACTATGTCCGGCTTGAGTGGAAAGCAGGCGACGAGGGAATTCGTTGCCCACCCACCACCCACTTCATCGCCATGATCGATGATTTGACCAACGTGCTTGACTTTGACTCTGAAGACATCGACGGTGCGGACGACGATGTAGAAGAAGAACAGGAACCACCGCCCACGGGGCGGTGGACAACTACCTCCTCATATGATATATATATGGTGGACACTCCGAAAGAAACCAATGGCGATGAGGCAATGGAGGACAACCCCTCAAGGAAGAAAGCAAAGCATGGGCGTCGTCGGCGCCGCTCCAAGCCCTACCACATCAATACCGGCACAAGAGACGAAAACAATCCGGATGTGTCGAAGATGAATACAACCCCGATCAACCTGCCTTCGAGCAGGCCGAACAGGAGGACGGGCAGGTCAGCACAGACGAACAGGCGACGGACGGATATCCGGAGGAGGACAACTACATGTCCCCCTCCGAAGACGAGATTAGCCTCGGCGACGACGAGTTCGGCGTGCCCGAGGACCCCGTGGAGCAGGAGCGCTTCAAGCGCCAGCTTATGGCCACTGCGAGGAGCCTAAAAAAGAAGCAGCAGCAGCTCCAAGCTGATCAAGACCTGCTCACATACAGATGGACTGAAGTCCTGGCAGCCGAGGAATATGGACTCGAGCGCCACACGGCTGACCGGCCACCTCGTGGCCGGGATAAAACGGCGTATCAGCCTGAATACCAGCCCGCACCCCCACGCCAACACACTACGGCCCGGGGCAATAGGAAGGACCTGCAAGATATACTGGAAAACAAGGCAGGACAACCAAGATCGATCTACGGATCGCGGGGGCGCGCCCCAACATATAACGATGATCGTTACGCCGGATATACTATCGACAAGTCCGGCGGGCCGAATACAGCCAACCGGACTCAGTCGAACTGTGTAGCCACATAGCCCGGCATAGAGGCGCCGCACACCCCCTCTGCTTCACTGACGAAGTGATGGATCATGAATTCCTAGAAGGGTTTAAACCCGTAAACATCGAATCATACGATGGCACAACAGACCCCGCAGTATGGATCGAAGATTTCCTTCTCCACATTCACATGGCCCGCGATGACGATCTACATGCTATCAAGTATCTTCCCCTTAAGCTCAAAGGACCGGCCCGACACTAGCTAAACAGCCTGCCGGCAAATTTCATTGGCAGTTGGGAAAACCTGGAGGACGCGTTCCTCGACAACTTCTAGAGCACGTACGTGCGACCAACGGATGCCGATGACTTGAGCCACATTACCCAACAGCCCTGAGAGTTAGCCAGGAAATTCTGGACTCGGTTCCTAACCAAAAAGAACCAAATAGTCGACTGTCCGGACACCGAAGCCCTGGCGGCCTTCAAGCATAATATCCGTGACAAGTGGCTCGCCCGACACCTCGGCCAGGAAAAACCAAAGTCCATGGCGGCCCTCACGACACTCATGACCCGCTTTTGCGCGGGCGAGGACAGCTGGTTGGCTCGCAGTAGCACCGCGCTAATAAATTCCGGCACCTCAGATGTCTGCGACAATAACGGCAAGCCACGGTGCAACAGACATAAGCGACGGAACAACGATGACAATGCTGAAGACACGACAGTCAACGCCGGATTCAGTGGCTCGAAATCCGGTCAGTGGAAAAAGGCATTCAAAAGAAACAATCAGGGACCGTCCAGTCTGGACCGCATACTTGATCGCTCGTGCCAAATTCATGGCACCCCGGATAAGCCAGCAAACCACACTATCAGAGACTGCTGGGTGTTCAAACAGGTCGGTAAAATAAACGCCGAAAACAAGGACAAAGGGCTGCACAACGACGATGACGAGGAGCCCCGTCGTCCGAACACGGGGGGACAGAAGAAATTTCCTCCCCAGGTGAAAACAATCAACATAATCTATGCCACCCACATTCCCAAACGGGAACGGAAGCGAGCACTACGGGACGTCTATGCGATGGAGCCAGTCGCCCCAAAATTCAACCCATGATCAGCCTGTCCGATCACCTTTGATCGTAGGGATCACCCTACCAGCATCCGTCACGGCGGTTCAGCCGCATTTGTACTAGACCCAATCATCGACGGATTTCACCTCACGCGAGTCCTTATGGATGGCGGCAGCAGCCTGAACCTGCTCTATTAGGACAAAGTGCGCAAAATGGGCATTGACCCTTCGAGGATCAAGCCCACCAAAACCACCTTCAAAGGTGTAATCCCAAGAGTAGAGGCCCGTTGCACGGGCTCCATAACACTGGAAGTGGTCTTCGGATCTCCGGATAACTTCCGAAGCAAGGAGTTAATCTTCGACATTGTCCCTTTCCGTAGTGGTTATCATGCACTGCTTGGACGAACCGCATCCGCTCGATTCAATGCGGTACCACACTATGCATACCTCAATCTCAAGATGCCAGGACCTCGTGGGGTCATAACAGTCAACGGAAACATGGACCGCTCTCTCCATACAGAAGAGCATACTGCAGCCCTCGTGGCAGAAATACAAAGCAGCCTTCTCCGGCAAACCACCAATCCAGCGACAACAACCCCGAACACCATCAAGTGAGTCCGGAGTACCCTGCAACAGGATCGCCAGGCACGCCAAGAGCGCGACTAGTAGTCCGGCCTCCGCTCCAGCCCCATCAAGGCAGGATTTGTTGGGGAACGTAGCAGAAATTCAAAATTTTCTACGCATCACCAAGATCAATCTATGGAGATACTAGAAACGAGAGAGAGGGGAGTGCATCTTCATACCCTTGAAGATCGCGATGCGGAAGCGTTACAAGAACGTGGTCGGTGGAGTCATTCACGAAGCGATTCAGATTGCGGCCGAATCCGATCTAAGCATCGAAGAACGGTGCCTCCGCGTTCAACACACGTGCAGCCCAGTGACGTATCCCGTGCCTTGATCCAGCAAGGAGAGAGGGAGAGGTTGGGGAAGACTCCGTCCAGCAGCAGCACAACGACATGGTGGTGATGGAGGAGCATGGCACTCCAGCAGGGCTTCGCCAAGCACTACGAGAGATGAGGAGGAAGAGGGGTAGGGCTGCGCCAGGAGAGAGGAAAACTCATGTGCTTGGCAGCCCCAAAAAACCCACTATATATAGGGGAAGGGGAGAGGGGGCGGCCCCCTCCAGATCCCATCTAGAGGGGAGGGGCGGCGGCCAGGAGGGATGGCTTGCCCCCCAAGCCAGGTGGAGGCGCCCCCTCCCCTAGGGTTTTCAACCCTAGGCGCCTTGGGCCCTTGGGGAGGGGCGCACCAGCCCACTAGGCGCTGGTTCCCTCCCATGTTCAGCCCATCAAGCCCCCCGGGGCAGGTGGCCCCACCCGGTGGACCTCCGGACACCTTTCGGTGGTCCCGATACAATACCGATAACCCCCAAAACTATTCCGGTGACTGAAACTGGACTTCCCATATATAAATCTTTACCTCCGGACCATTCCGGAACTCCTCGTGACGTCCGGGACTCTGGACAACATTCGGTAACCACATACAAACTTCCTTTATAACCCTACCGTCATCGAACCTTAAGTGTGTAGACCCTATGGGTTCGGGAATCATGCAGACATGACCGAGACAGCTATCTGGCCAATAACCAACAGCGGGATCTGGATACCCATGTTGGCTCCCACATGTTCCACGATGATCTCATCGGATGAACCACGATGTCAAGGATTCAAGCAATCCCGTATGCAATTCCTTTGTCAACCGGTATGTTACTTGCCCGAGATTCAATCATCGGTATCCCAATACCTCGTTCAATCTCATTACCGGCAAGTCACTTTACTCGTTCCGTAATGCATGATCTCGTGACTAACTACTTAGTCACATTGAGCTCATTATGATGATGCATTACCGAGTGGGCCCAGAGATACCTCTCCATCATACGGAGTGACAAATCCCAGTCTCGATTCGTGCCAACCCAACAGACACTTTCGGAGATACCTGTAGTGCACCTTTATAGCCACCCAGTTACGTTGTGACGTTTGGTACTCGCAAAGCACTCCTACGGTATCCGGGAGTTACACAATCTCATGGCCTAAGGAAATGATACTTGACATTAGAAAAGCTTTAGCAAATGAACTACACGATCTTGTGCCATGCTTAGGATTGGGTCTTGTCCATCACATCATTCTCCTAATGATGTGATCCCGTTATCAATGACATCCAATGTCCATGGTCAGGAAACGATAACCATCTATTGATCAACGAGCTAGTCAACTAGAGGCTCACTAGGGACATGTTGTGGTCTATGTATTCACACATGTATTACGATTTCCAGTTAATACAATTATAGCATGAACAATAGACAATTATCATGAACAAGGAAATATAATAATAACCATTTTATTATTGCCTCTAGGGCATATTTCCAACAGTCTCCCACTTGCACTAGAGTCAATAATCTAGTTCACATCACTATGTGATTGTAATGAATCCAACACCCATTGGGTTTGATCATATCTCGCTTGTGAGAGAGGTTATTAGTCAACGGGTCTGAATCTTTCAGATCCGTGTGTGCTTTAAAAATCTCTATGTCATCTCCTAGATGCAGCTACCATGTGCTATTTGGAACTATTCCAAATAACTACTCTACTATACGAATCCGGTCTACTACTCAGAGTCATCGAGATTAGTGTCAAAGTTTGCATCAGCGTAACCCTTTACAATGAACTCTTTTACCACCTCCATAATCGAGAAAATTCCTTAGTCCACTAGCTACTAAGGATAACCTTGACCACTGTCCTGTGATCCATTCCTGGATCACACTTGTACCCCTTGACTGACTCATCGCAAGGCACACTTTAGGTGCGGTACACAACATAGCATACTGTAGAGCCTACATCTAAAGCATAGGGGACGACCTTCGTCCTTTCTCTCTTTTCTTCCGTGGTCAGGTCTTGAGTCTTACTCAATACTCACACCTTATAACACACCCAAGAACTCCTTCTTTGTCGATCTATTTTGAACTCCTTCAAAATTTTGTCACGGTGTGTATTCATTTGAAAGTACTATTAAGCGATTTTGATCTATCCTTATAGATCTTGATGCTCAATGTTCAAGTAGCTTAATCTAGGTTTTCCATTGAAAAACACTTTTCAAATAACCCTATATGCTTTCCAGAAACTCTGCATCATTTCTGATCAACAATATGTCAACAACATATACTCATAAGAAATTCTATAGTGCTCCCACTCACTTCTTTGGAAATACAAGTTTCTCATAAACTTTGTATAAACCCAAAATCTTTGATTATCTCATCAAAGCGTATATTCCAACTTCGAGATGCTTACTCCAGTCCTTAGAAGGATTGCTGGAGCTTTGCATACTTGTTAGCATATTTTAGGATTGTCAAAACCTTCTGGTGTATCACATACAACCTTTCCTCAAGAAAATCATTGAGGAAACAATGTTTTGACATCCTATCTGCAATATTTCATAAATAATGCAGTAACTGCTAATATAATTCCAACAGACTCTTAGCATCGCTACGAGTGAGAAAGTCTCATCGTAGTCAACTCCTTGAACTTGTCGGAAAACATCTTAATGACAAGTCGAGCTTTCTTAATGGTGACACTTACCATCATCGTCCGTCTTCCTTTTAAAATCCATATGTACTCAACAGCTTTACGACCATCGAGCAGTTCTTCCAAAGTCTACACTTTGTTTTATACATGGATCCTCTCTCGGATTTTATGGCCTCGAGCCATTTGTCAGAATCCGGGCCCACCATCGCTTCTTCACAGCTTGTAGGTTCATTGTTGTCTAGCAACATGACCTCCAAGACAGGATTACTGTACCACTCCGAAGCAGTACGCGTCCTTGTCGACCTACAAGGTTTGGTAGTGACTTGATCCAAAGTTTCATGATCACTATCATCAGCTTGCACTTCAACTGGTGTAGGCGCCACAAGAACAACTTCCTGTGCCCTGCTACAGATTAGTTGAAGTGATGGTTCAATAACCTCATCAAGTCTCCACCATCCTCCCACTCAATTCTTTCAAGAGAAACTTTTCCTCGAGAAAGGACCCGTTTCTAGAAAAAATCACTTTTGCTTCCGGATCTGAAATAGGAGGTATACCCAACTGTTTTGGGTGTCCTATGAAGATGCATTTATCCGCTTTGGGTTCGAGCTTATCAGCCTGAAACTTTTTCACATAAGCGTTGCAGCCCCAAACTTTTAAGAAACGACAACTTAGGTTTCTCCAAACCATAGTTCATACGGTGTCGTCTCAATGGAATTGCGTGGTACCCTGTTTAAAGTGAATGCGGTTGTCTCTATTGCCTAACCTATAAACGATAGTGGTAATTTGATAAGAGACATCATGGTATGCACCATATCCAATAGGGTGCAGTTATGATGTTCGGACACACCATCACACTATGGTGTTCCAGGCGGTATTAATTGTGAAACAATTTCCACAATGTCTTAATTGTGTGCCAAACTTGTAACTCAGATATTCATCTCTATGATCATATCATAGACATTTTATCCTCTTGTCACGACGATCTTCAACTTCACTCTAAAATTACTTGAACCTTTCAATAATTCAGATTTGTGTTTCATCAAGTCAATATACTCAGAATCTACTCAAATCATCTGTGAAGTAAGAACATAACGATATCCATTGTGTGCCTCAGCACTCATTAGACTGCACACATCAAAATGTATTACTTCCAACAAGTTGCTTTCTTGTTCCATCTCACTGAAACCGAGGCTTTTCAGTCATCTTGCCCATGTTGTATGATTTGCATGTCTCAAGTGATTCAAAATCAAGTGATTCCAAATGATCCATCTTCATGGAGTTTCTTCATGCGTATACACCAATAGACATGGTTCGCATGTCTCAATCTTTTCAAAAACGAGTGAGTCCAAAGATCCATCAACATGGAGTTTCTTCATGTATTTTATACCAATATGACTCAAATGGCAGTGCCACAAGTATGTGGTACTATCATCACTATCTTATATCTTTTGGCATGAACATGTGTATCACTACGATCGAGATTCAATAAACTATTCATTTAGGTGCAAGACCATTGAAGGTATTATTCAAATAAACAGAGCAACTATCATTCTCCTTAAATGAATGACCGTATTGCGATAGACATAATCCAATCATGTCTATGCTCAACGTAAACACCAAATAACAATTATTTAGGTTTAACACCAATCTCGATGGTAGAGGGAGTATGCGATGCTTGATCACATCAAGCTTGGAAACACTTCCAACACATATGGTCATCTCACCTTTAGCTAGTCTCCATTTATTCCATAGCTTTTATTCGAGTTACCAACACTTAGCAACCGAACCAGTATCTAATACCCTGGTGCTACTATGAGTACTAGTAAAGTACACATTAATATAATGTATATCCAATATACTTCTATCGACCTTGCCAGCCTTCTCATCTACCAAGTATCTAGGGTAGTCCTGCTTCAGTGAACATTCCCCTCATTACAGAAGCACTTAGTCTCGGGTTTGGTTTCAACCTTGGGTTTCTTCACTAGAGCAGCAACTGATTTGTCATTTAATGAAGTATCCCTTCTTGCCCTTGCCCTTCTTGAAACTAGTGGTTTCACTAACCATCAACAATTGATGCTCCTTCTTGATTTCTACTTTCGCGGCGTTAAACATCATGAATATTTCAAGGATCATCATATGTATCCCTGATATGTTATAGTTCATCATGAAGCTCTAGCAGCTTGGTGGCAATGACTTTGGAGAAACATCACTATCTCATGTGGAAGATTAACTCCCACTTGATTCAAGTGATTGTTGTACTCAGACAATCTGAGCACAAGCTCAACGATTGAGCTTTTCTCCCTTAGTTTGCAGGCTAAGAAACTCGTTGGAGGTCTTATACCTCTTGACGTGAGCACGAGCCTGAAATCCCAATTTCAGCCCTCGAAACATCTCATATGTTCCGCGACGTTTTGAAATCGTCTTCGGTGCCTCAATTCTAAACCGTTTAACATTACTGAACTATCACGTAGTTATCAAAACGTGTATGTCAGATGTTCGCAACATCCACAGACGATGTTCGAGGTTCAGCACACTGAGCGGTGCATTAAGGACATAAGCCTTCTACGCAGCAATGAGGACAATCCTTAGTTTATGGACCCAGTCCGCATAATTGCTACTATTAACTTTCAACTAAATTTTCTCTAGGAACATATCTAAAATTGTAGAACTAAAGTGCGAGCTACGACATAATTTGCAAAAACCTTTTGACTATGTTCAGGATAATTAAGTTCAACTTATGAACTCCCACTCAGATAGACATCCCTCTAGTCATCTAAGTGATACATGATCCGAGTCAACTAGGCTGTGTCCGATCATCACGTGAGACGGACTAATCATCATCGGTGAACATCTTCATGTTGATCGTATCCACTATACGACTCATGTTCGACCTTTCGGTCTCTTGTGTTCCGAGGCCATGTCTGTACATGCTAGGCTCGTCAAGTCAACCTAAGTGTTTTGCGTGTGTAAATCTGGCCTACACCCGTTGTATGTGAACGTTAGAATCTATCACACCGATCATCATGTGGTGCTTCGAAACAACGAACTTTCGCAACGGTGCACAGTTAGGGGGAACACTTTCTTGAAATTATTATTATGAGGGATGATCTTATTTACTACCGTCGTTCTAAGCAAATAAGATGCATAAACATGATAAACATCACATGCAATCAAATAGTGACATGATATGGCCAATATCATTTTGCTCCTTTTGATCTCCATCTTCGGGGCTCCATGATCATCATCGTCACCGGCATGACACCATGATTTCCATCATCGTGTCTCCATGAAGTTGTCTTGCCAACTATTACTTCTACTACTATGGCTAACAGTTTAGCAATGAAGTAAAGTAATTACATGGCGTTATTCAGTGACACGCAGGTCATACAATAAATAAAGACAACTCCTATGGCTCCTGCCGGTTGTCATACTCATCGACATGCAAGTCGTGATTCCTGTTACAAGAATATGATCAATCTCATACATCACATATATTTCATTCATCACATCCTTCTTGGCCATATCACATCACACAGCATATGCTGCAAAAACAAGTTAGACGTCCTCTAATTGTTGTTGCAAGTTTTTACGTGGCTGCTATAGGTTTCTAGCAAGAATGTTTCTTACCTACGCCAAAACCACAACGTGATATGCAAATTGCTATTTACCCTTCATAAGGACCCTTTTCATCGAATCCGATCCGACTAAAGTGGGAGAGACTGGCACCCGCTAACCACCTTATACAACAAGTGCATGTCAGTCGGTGGAACCTGTCTCACGTAAGTGTACGTGTAAGGTCGGTCCGGGCCGCTTCATCCCACAATACCGTCGAAACAAGATAGGACTAGTAACAGTAAGCATATTGAAAAAATCAACGCCCACAACTACTTGTGTTCTACTCGTGCATAGAATCTACGCAATAGACCTAGCTCATGATGCCACTGTTGGGGAACGTAGCAGAAATTCAAAATTTTCTACGCATCACCAAGATCAATCTATGGAGATACTAGCAACGAGAGAAAGGGGAGTGCATCTTCATACCCTTGAAGACCGCGATGCGGAAGCGTTACAAGAATGCGGTCAGTGGAGTCGTTCACAAAGCGATTCAGATCGTGACCGAATCCGATCTAAGCACCCAAGAACGATGCCTCCGCGTTCAACACACGTGCAGCCCAGTGACGTCTCCCGTGCCTTGATCCAACAAGGAGAGAGGGAGAGGTTGGGGAAGACTCCGTCCAGCAGCAGCACAACGGCGTGGTGGTGATGGATGAGCGTGGCACTCCAGTAGGGCTTCGCCAAGCACTGTGAGAGACGAGGAGGGAGAGGGGTAGGGCTGCGCCAGGAGAGAGGAAAACTCATGTGCTTGGCAGCCCCAAAACCCCCACTATATATAGGGGAAGGGGAGAGGGGGCCGGCGCCCTCCAGATCCCATCTAGAGGGGAGGGGCGGCGGCCAGGAGGGATGGCTTGCCCCCCAAGCCAGGTGGAGGCGCCCCCCTCCCCTAGGGTTTTCAACCCTAGGCGCCTTGGGCCCTTGGGGAGCGGCGCACCAGCCCACTAGGGGCTGGTTCCCTCCCATGTTCAGCCCATCAAGCCCCCCGGGGCAGGTGGCCCCACCCGGTGGACCTCCGGACACCTTTCAGTGGTCCCGGTACAATACGATAACCCCCGAAACTATTCCGGTGACTGAAACTGGACTTCCCATATATAAATCTTTACCTCCGGACCATTCTGGAACTCCTCGTGGCGTCCGGGATCTCATCCGGGACTCCGAACAACATTCGGTAACCACATAGAAACTTCCTTTATAACCCTAGCGTCATCGAACCTTAAGTGTGTAGACCCTACGGGTTCGGGAATCATGCAGACATGACCGAGACAACTCTCTGGCCAATAACCAACAGCGGGATCTGGATATCCATGTTGGCTCCCACATGTTCCATGATGTCAAGGATTCAAGCAATCCCGTATGCAATTCCTTTGTCAATCGGTATGTTACTTGCCCGAGATTCAATCGTCGGTATCCCAATACCTCGTTCAATCTCGTTACCGGCAAGTCACTTTACTCGTTCCGTAATGCATGATCCCGTGACTAACTACTTAGTCACATTGAGCTCATTATGATGATGCATTACCGAGTGATCCCAGAGATACCTCTCCGTCATACGGAATGACAAATCCCAGTCTCGATTTGTGCCAACCCAACAGACACTTTCGGAGATACCTGTAGTGCACCTTTATAGCCACCCAGTTATGTTGTGACGTTTGGTACACCCAAAGCAATCCTATGGTATCCGGGAGTTACACAATCTCATGGTCTAAGGAAATGATACTTGACATTAGAAAAGCTTTAGCAAACGAACTACACGATCTTGTGCTATGCTTAGGATTGGGTCTTGTCCATCACATCATTCTCCTAATGATGTGATCCCATTATCAATGACATCCAATGTCCATGATCAGAAAACCATAACCATTTATTGATCAATGAGTTAGTCAACTAGAGGCTCACTAATGACATGTTGTGGTCTATGTATTCACACATGTATTACGGTTTCCAGTGGTTTCCAGTTAATACAATTATAGCATGAACAATAGACAATTATCATGAACAAGGAAATATAATAATAACCATTTTATTATTGCCTCTAGGGCATATTTCCAATAGGATTCGTGCCGCGCGTACACGAGGCCCGCCCAGGTGGAATCTGTTTACGATCGTTATACCTGTTTTATATACCTACACGAGGCCCGCCCTTGGATAAGATATGTAAAATAGTCCTATTTACTTCTGTCTAACGCATTCATTGTAAACATACGCTCAGACGTATTATTTATGAATGGGAGATAATATATAGCGTCAGCTTATTATTGCTATTTGCACATTTTTTCCTATAAATGTTTATTTAATATTGCACCCGTACACCTTGGTACGTTCAGTTTGCCAGGGGCTTCTTATGGCGCCCCATAATACGGCAAGATATGTCCGAACACTTTTCAACAGTGTGGCACCCTGAATTTATAGCATTATATGCATTAGCTCCGAATCATGTCTTGGGTCAATAGTTGGGTTTGCCCGGCTCCCTTGTTTTGGTACCTTATGTTCCGTTATATCGGCTAAGGTAGCGTAGGGAGAACTACTACGATTGTGTCCCGGTTCTTCCGGATGAGCACCTCAGTAGAGAAAGCCGAAAACTGACCGGCATGATGCGGCGAGAGCTGGTCGCTGTTCGAGAGGTCTTAAAATCCTTAAAGATTTTTTCCTCTTTAGGCGAGGAATCGGCCTCGTCCGATTTAGGCGTATATAGCGCCCCAATTCGGCTTTCCGAATTCTAGGGGCTTCGCCGAAATTTAAAATTGTAGACTTCTATGACTAAGTGAAAGTTATAAAGCCGCATAGTCCGATTGCTTTGTTCGCTGTGCCAAACACCTCCTTCAGGGACCAAAAATTTGGATAAAGAGTGTCTGGGTTTTTTTCCACGAACACCCCAGTACTAGTTATGTGCGGGCGGAAGCCGACGAGTGGCCTACTTTCAGAATTTTATAAACAGCCGAACAAAAGGTAATATTTTAAATAAAAAAAAGCGTTATATAGTGCAAATAAGTTCGTCTTTATATTACAAAAACGACAGAAGTACATTTATTCAAAGATCGTGTCCTTGGTACATTCATCGTCCACGAGACGAGCGTCTTTCATAACGCCATCATAATATTTTTCAGGACAACGATGCGCCTTGCCCTCTGGTGGTCCATCCTTCACCAGCTTCTCCGCATCTAGCTTGCCCCAATGCACCTTCGCACGGGCAAAGGCTCGGCGGGCATCCTCAAAGCAAACGGATCGCTTGATCACTTCAAGCCACGGACAGGCAGTTACCATCCGCTTTATCAGGCCGAAGTAGATGGCGGGCAGGGGCTCACCAGGCCACATCCGGACTATCAAATCTTTCATAGCCACTTCGGCCGCCCTGTGGAGTTCAACCAATTGCTTCAATTGGTCACTCAGAAGCATCGGGTGTTCAACTCTAGCATACTGGGACCAGAACAGCTTCTCCGTTGAGCTCCCCTCCTCGGCACGGTAGAACTCCGCGGCATCTGATATGCTGCATGACAGATCTGTGAATGCCCCTGGAGAGCTCCGAATTCGGGTAAGTAAAAGAAACGTCTCCTCCACATGCTTGCTTTGCATAAAGAATGTCTTACCCGCCGCTATCTTCTTGGCCGCCTGGATTTCCTGCTGGGCCTTTTTAGCTTCGGCCTTGGTGTCTTTCATGCTCAACAGGGCCTTCGCAAGTTCAGACTCCTTTGTCTTGAAGTCACGCTCCAAGGACTCGAACTTCTTGCCGAGCTCCTGGAGCTCTTATTGTACCTCGCCCACCCTAGCATTTTGCTTTTCACGCTCAATGCGCTCCATCGCCGCCTTGTTTTCAGCCTCGGATAGCGCTTTCTTCAGGGACGCCACTTCGGTCGTGGCCCCTATTGCACAATCATGACGCTTTTTTGTTAGCATCCCAAATTTTGTCTATTCTTTATGATATGTGAACGAAGTATCACTTACCTTTGTTCTCTTCGAGCCGCCTCTTCATGAGGCTGAGCTCTCCTTGGGCCTGCTCGAGGTCCCGTTGAAGTCCGGTGACCTCCGCTGTGCGGGCAGCAGCGGCAAGCAACACCGCCTGCTTATTCACATAGATACCTACTATTAGACTCCTGCGGATTTTAATTGACCCTCCGTTTGGCTTTCCTTTTCGAACACCAAATGGAGTATCAGGGGCTACTGTCTATCGGGTGATAATTTTCCAAACTTTTAATTACTTACCTCAAAGCCTGTTAGGAGGCTGGTACAGGCTTCGGTCAATCCGCTTTTGGTGGCCCGAACCCTCTGAATCACCACACTCATAAGAGTACGGTGCTCTTCATCCATGGAAGCGCCGCGAAGCGCTTCCAGCAGACTATCCGACGCCTCCGGCGTAACAGAAGTTATCGGCACGGACGGCTCGCCCTCCTTGGCGAGGGGCAGCCTGCCCAAATCCAGAACCTTTGGGGGTTCCGGTATAGTGTCCGGCTTGGAACCTGGCTCGCTGCGGCTCCCGTTGGCACAATCCGCGGGGATCTTACGCCCCGTGTGCCCGGCGTCTGGAATTTCGCCTTGGGGCGTCTCCAGAGTCGCCTCCCCTGCTCTGGGAGCCTCTGGGACAACACCTCCATGTCATCTGCAGGCCAAGGGGAAGTGGCCGTTGGGAGCGAGTTCATCGCCGAATCGCTCAAGGACCCATCCGAAGAGGATACCTCAGGATGGACCCTGGCCGGACTGAATATACGTGTTCGGTGTTATAACAGACTATGAAGCGAAGTCGCACTAAAGTACAACAGAGTGCGGATACTTACAATCTTAGTAGGGGATTCCCCCTGGGCAGCCACTCCTCCTCGCTGTAGGCGGCCGTGGTGGAGTAATCCGGAAGGGATGCCTTGATACGTCCATTTTGCATCATGCTTTTATATCAATATTTATTGCATTATGGGCTGTTATTACACATTATATCTCAATACTTATGGCTATTCTCTCTTATTTTACAAGGTTTACCATGAAGAGGGGGAATGCCGGCAGCTGGAATTCTGGCTGGAAAAGGAGCAAACATTGGAAACCTATTCCGCACTGCTCCAAAAATCCTGAAACTCCACGAAACCTGTTTTTGGAATTAATAAGAATTATTGAGCGAAAGAAATACATTAGGGGGCCCACACTTTGGCCAGGAGAGTGGGGGGCGTGCCCCCCCCTACTGGGCGTGCCCCCTGTCTCCTGGACCCCCTGGTGGGCCCCCGGTGTCCATCTTCTGCTATATTAGAGCCTTTACCCTGGAAAAAATCGTGGGCAAGCTTACGGGATGAAACTCCGGCGCCACGAGGCGGAACCTTGGCGGAACCAGTCTGGGGCTCCAGCGGAGCTGTTCTGCCGGGGACA
Source organism: Triticum dicoccoides (assembly GCF_002162155.2). NCBI lineage: Eukaryota > Viridiplantae > Streptophyta > Magnoliopsida > Poales > Poaceae > Triticum > Triticum dicoccoides. The sequence goes on from NC_041387.1 coordinate 27,798,927, forward strand.
CTTCCCTCCGGGAGGGGGAAATCATCACCAACGTCATCACCAACGATCCTCTCATCGGGAGGGGGTCAATCTCCATCAACATCTTCACCAGCACCATCTCCTCTCAAAATCCTAGTTCATCTCCTGTATCCAATCTTGTATCAAAACCACAAATTGGTACATGTGGGTTGCTAGTAGTGTTGATTACTCCTTGTAGTTGATGCTAATTGGTTTACTTGGTGGAAGATCATATGTTCAGATCCTTAATGCATATTATTACCCCTCTGATTATGAACATGAATATGCTTTGTGAGTAGTTACATTTGTTCCTGAGTACATGGGTGAAGTCTTGCTATTAGTAGTCATGTGAATTTGGTATTCGTTCGATATTTTTATGAGATGTATGTTATCTTTTCCTCTAGTGGTGTTATGTGAACGTCGACTACATGACACTTCACCATTATTTGGGCCTAGAGGAAGGCATTGGGAAGTAATAAGTAGATGATGGGTTGCTAGAGTGACAGAAGCTTAAACCCTAGTTTATGCGTTGCTTCGTTAGGGGCTGATTTGGATCCATATGTTTAATGTGTGGTTAGGTTTACCTTAATACTTCTTTTGTAGTTGTGGATGCTTGCAATAGGGGTTAATCATAAGTGGGATGCTTGTCCAAGTAAGGGCAGTACCCAAGCACCGGTCACCCACATATCAAATTATCAAAGTACCGAACGCAAATCATATGAACGTGATGAAAACTAGCTTGACAATAATTCCCATGTGTCCTCGGGAGCTCCTTTCTCATTATTAGAAATTGTCCAGGCTTATCCTTCGCTACATAAAGGATTGGGCCACCTTGCTGCACTTTACTTACTTTATTTACTTGTTACTCGTTACTATTTATCTTATCACAAAACTATCTATCACCTACAATTTCAGTGCTTGCAGAGAAAACCTTACCGAAAACCGCTTATCATTTCCTTCTGCTCCTCGTTGTGTTCAACACTCTTACTTATTGAAAGGACTACGATTGATCCCCTACACTTGTGGGTCATCATACCTTTCCCTTCTTGGGCGTCCTAGCCTCCCCCTCTGGGGCGACTTTCCTTTTCTTCTCCTCCCCAGTGCGGGGAGGCGGAATTTCCTCGTGTCCCCCCCCCCCCGCCTCCGCGAGAGGAATCTGCCTTGTCGTCTTTGGACGACGAGTTTATGACGGCCTTGTGCCGAGGACCCTTCCTAGTCCCCTGGGTCGCCCTCTTAGGCCCTTCGGCCTCCTCGGGTGGGGCGGCCCCTTCCTTTTCCTCCTCCCCTTCGGGGGAGGAGTGTGCCTCGTTGTCTTTGGACAAGGCGTACGGTACGACCTTATGCCGGAGACCCTTCCTGGTCCCCGGGGCCTTCTTTTCGGCCTTCTTTTCCTGCGCCTTGTAGGGCGCCGGGACTAGCATCTCCGTCAGGAGAGCATCTGCTGGACCTTCTGGCAGTGGAGCCAGACAGTCAATCCGCTCTGCCGTCACCACATGCTCCTGATTAAATACACACGATGACTTAAGATCCTCCCATGAGTACGATGGGGAAAAACTACATCTGGTGATCGTTAGAAAACTCACCGGACGGGGGAGCCGCGTGGTGTGAAGTCCGCGGTCCTCGGATGTGGGAGGAGGTATTTCGGAGGCCTTGAATAGAGCCTTCCATGCGTCCTTGTGTGTCGTGCCATAGAGCTCTCGAAGTGTCTGGTGTTCGGTCGGGACAAACTCCCACAGATTAAATGCCCGTCTTTGGCAAGGAAGAATCCGGTGGACAAGCATGGCCTGGACTACGTTGACAAGCTTGATTTTCTTGTCCATCATATTCTTGATGCAGTTCTGAAGTCCGGTCAGCTCCGCAGGCTCACCCCAGACCAGGCCCTTCTTTTCCCAAGAGGTGAGCCGCATGGGAATTCCGGATCGGAATTCGGGGGCCACCACCCATTTGGCGTCGCGTGGCTCGGTGATGTAGAACCACCACTATTGCCACCCTTTCACGGTCTCCATGAAGGAGCCATCGAGCCAGGTAACATTGGGCATCCTGCCCACCATGGCACCTCCGCACTCCGCTTGCTGGCCGCTCACGATCTTCGGCTTCACGCAGAAGATTCGTAGCCACAAGCCGAAGTGGGGCTTGATGTGGAGGAAGGCCTCGCACACGACGATAAACGCCGAGACGTTGAGGACGAAATTTGGAGCTAGATCATGGAAGTCTAGCCCATAGTAAAACATGATCCCGCGGACAAAGGGATGAAGTGGAAATTCTAGTCCACGGACGAAGTGGGCGAGGAACACGACCCTCTCATGGGGTCCCGGAGTCGGAATGATCTGCCTTGCGTCCGGCAGCCGGTGCGCGATATCTGTGGCCAAGTATCTGGCCGCCCAGAGCTTCGTGATATGCTCCTTGACGGTGGAGGCCACCCACTTGCCTCCTGCTCCGGACATGTTTGGCTGTGCGGCGGAGGTGTGAGCTAGGGCGCTGGAGCTCGAGGGGGCAAGAATGGATAAGCGAAGGAGGAAGAAGGCGTGGGTGAAAATGGGGAATCCTTATCCCTTTATAGAGGCGACGAGAATGGTGCGCCTCCCCACTTGCTCGTTGAGGATTGCTTATTTCCCAAGCGCCACGATTGATGGCGCGGTTGGGTTACCCATACCCATATTGATGGGAATCCCGTGATAAGGGGACATGATCTCTGCTTCGACAAGACGTGCCGAGGAAACCGCCTCGCAATATGCGTTGTGGCTGGTTGTGGGAAAACAGTTCGAATAATGACTCAACCATAGTGTCATGTTGTCTAAAGTTGTCAGCAGATTACGTTTGTGGGATATCATCCTCTCTACGGTGGTATGTGAAGATCATCTTGCAGATCTGGACATGATTTAAGCGTTCGATAATTATTTTGGAGTATTCGGAGATGGAACCCGCCTTGCAATGCCGAAGACAAAACTGCGCGCCGGACTCATCGTCATTGAAGCCTGGTTCAGGGGCTACTGAGGGAGTCCTGGATTAGGGGGTATCCGGACAGCCGGACTATATACTTTGGCCGGACTGTTGGACCGTGAAGATACAAGACTCAAGACTTCGTCCCATGTACGGATGGGACTCTCCTTTGCGTGGAAGACAAGCTTGGCGATCCGGGTAATGGATTTCCTTCTTTTGTAACCGACTCTGTGTAAACCCTAGCCCCCTCCGGTATCTATATAAGCCAGAGGGTTTAGTCCTTAGAGGGACAATCATAATCATCGTAGGCTAGCTTCTAGGGTTTAGCCTCTACGATCTCGTGGTAGACCAACTCTTGTAATACTCATATCATCAATATCAATCAAGCAAGAAGTAGGGTTTTACCTCCATCAAGAGGGCCCGAACCTGGGTAAAACATCGTGTCCCTTGCCTCCTGTTACCATTAGCCTTAGACGCACAGATCGGGACCCCCTACCCGAGATCCGCCGGTTTTGACACCAACACTGGGCGCACAACGCTACACCAGGGGCAAGCCAGCAAGGCTCCCGCACAGCGCAACGGTGACATGATCCGCATCCCAGACAAGGGAAAGTTTAAACCAAAAGCTGAGTAGTTAAACAATGTGTAAATTCCACATAGAACGACCTTCTAGTTCATACCTTAGTGGAAAGAGTAGTCGAACTTGACGTTAAAGTATTGTGAAGTTTCACTGACTAGTGCCCGTGATAATATCTTAATGGCGCCGAACTTGATGGCCACCGCCTCCTGCTACGTCTCCAATGTATCTATAATTTTTGATTGTTCCATGCTATTATATTACCCCTTTTGGATGTTTATGGGCTTTATTTTACACATTTATACCATTTTGGGACTAACCTACTAATCGGAGGCCCAGCCCGTATTGCTGTTTTTTTGCCTATTTTAATATTTCGAAGAAAAGGAATATCAAACGGAATCCAAACGGAATGAAACCTTCGGGAGCGTGATTTTTGGAACGAACGTGATCCGGAGAACTTGGAGTGCAAGTCAAGAAGCTTGCGAGGCGGCCAGGAGACAGGAGGGTGCGCCCACCCCCTCTGGGCGCCCCTATCTCCTGGGCCCCACATGCGGCCACCGATGTACTTCCTCCTCCTATATATACCTGCGTACCCCGAAACCATCCAGGGAGTCAATGAAACACAATTTCCACCATCGTAACCTTCTGTATCCGTGAGATTCCATCTTGGAGCCTTCAACGGCGCTCCGCCGGAGGGGGAATCGACCATGGAGGGCTTCTACATCAACACCATAGCCCCTTCGATGAGTTGTGAGTAGTTTACCATAGACCTTCGGGTCCATAGTTATTAGCTAGATGGCTTCTTCTCTCTTTTTGGATCTCAATACAATGTTCTCCCCCTCTCTTGTGGAGATCTATTCGATGTAAACTCTTTTTGTGGTGTGTTTGTCGAGATCCGATGAATTATGGTTTTATGATCAAGTTTATCTATGAGAAATATTTGAATCTCCTCTGAATTCTTTTATGTATGATTGAGTTATCTTTGCAAGTCTCTTCGAATTATCAGTTTGGTTTGGCCTACTAGATTGATCTTTCTTGCCATGGGAGAAGTGCTTAGCTTTGGGTTCAATCTTGCGGTGTCCTTTCCCAGTGACAGCAGGGGCAGCAAGGCACGTATTGTATTGTTGCCATTGAGGATAAAAAGATGGGGTTTATATCATATTGCTTGAGTTTATCCCTCCACATCATGTCATCTTTCTTAATGCATTACTCTGTTCTTTATGAACTTAATACTCTAGATGCAGGCAGGAGTCGATCAATGTGTGGAGTAATAGTAGTAGATGCAGGCAGGAGTCGGTCTACTTGTCGCGGATGTGATGCCTATATACATGATCATGCCTAGATAATCTCATAATTATTCGCTTTTCTATCAATTGCTCGACAGTAATTTGTTCACCCACCGTAATACTCATGCTATCTTGAGAGAAGCCACTAGTGAAACCTATGGCCCCCGGGTCTATCTTTTATCATATAAGCTTTCAATCTACTTTTATTTGCATCTTTACTTTTTGCATCTATATTATAAAATATTAAAAATATATTTATCTTATCATATTATCTCTATTAGATCTCACTTTTGCAAGTGGCCGTGAAGGGATTGACAACCCCTTTATTGCGTTGGTTGCGAGTTCTTTGTTTGTTTGTGTAGGTGCGTGGGACTTTTGAGGAGCCTCCTAATGGATTGATACCTTGGTTCTCAAAAACTGAGGGAAATACTTACGCTACTATTGCTGCATCACCCTTTCCTCTTCAAGGAAAACCAAGGCAAGCTCAAGACGTAGCAAGAAGGATTTCTGGCGCCGTTGCCAGGGAGGTCTTCGCTCAAGTCAAGACATACCAAGTACCCATCACAAACTCTTCTCCCTCGCATTTACATTATTGCCTCTCGTTTTCCTCTCCCCCACTTCACCCTTGCCGTTTTATTTGCCCTCCCTTTCCCAATCTCTCTCTCTTTTCCGCTTGCCTTTTTCTATTTGCTCGTGTGTTAGATCGTTTACCTTGTCGTTATGACTAGTCCTCCTATCCTTATTATTACCCCCGAACATGAAATTCTCAATTTTAAGCAAAGGGAGGGAGAAAATTTAAAAGATGCTTGGCATAGAATTTGCAATGCTCAAAATAGATCTACTAGGAAGCTTTCTACTTTCGTTATTCTTCACAATTTTTATGTGGGCATTACCCCTTGGAATAGATGTGTTCTTGATACCGTTGCCGGAGGGGATTTGTTGAGTAGCCATACATTTGATGCTTATAATGCTATGTTAGATTTGTTTGGCCCACCACCTCTTTTGGTTAATGGAACTATTTTAACTTTAGAGCACGTTATGCAACGACTTGAGATTATTGAAAATAAAATTGCCACTTTTGAGTTGATTGAAAATTTGGATAAAAAGATTCATAATCACATTACCCAATATGCATCTAGGGTTGGAGTTACTTTGAAAAATCTTAAGGAGAAAGAACCAATAGTTAATGAAAAAATAGATCTAGATTCTGCAAGAATCGGTAAACTTGAGGATATCATTACCAACTTAGGTTCCACGTTTTCCTCCATGAAAAACACTCCAAAACCCCCTACCAAAACTGCCCAGTTTATTTATGTTCCTAAAAATAAGGGTGAATCTTCTAGTAAGGGAGATGCGGATCTCAAATCCATAAGTGTTCATCCCAATTGTCTCTCTATCGTTAAGGAACCTTTTGCTACAAATGAATTTCTTGAATTTTTGCCTAAAGGTTTAATCATTGCTAAAAAGGGAGAAATCCTAAAGATTATAAGTGCTCTATTGAGGAATTGAGTGCCAAATACGGCACTACTTAGATCTATCTTCGCTTTTATGCCTAGCTAGGGGCGTTAAACGATAGCGCTAGTTGGGAGGCAACCCAATTTTATTTGTGTTTTTTGTTTTTGTTACTGTTTAGTAATAAATTTTGCATCTACCTTCTGTTTAGATGTGTTTTTATCTTTTAATTAGTGTTTGTGCCAAGTAGAACCTATAGGATAACCTATGATGATAGTTAATTTGATTTTGCTAAAAAACAGAAACTTGCGCACACGAAATTAGTTTTGTTAAATCACAGAAACGTGCTTTTCCGTTGATTCTTTTTGTTGATAATCAATATACAAATTGTCCAGGACTTACTATTTTCGTAGGATTTTTAAAGTTCCATAAATTTGCATTAGTTACAAATTGACAGATTCTGTTTTTCGTGTGTTGTTTGCTTATTTTGATGCATCTATGGCTAGTAAAATAGTTTATAAACCATAGAGAAGTTGGAATACAGTAGGTTTAACACCAAAATAAATAAGGAATGAGTTCATTACAGTACCTTATGTGGTGGTTTTGTTTTCTTTCACTAACGGAGCTTATAAGATTTCCTGTTGAGTTTTGTGTTGTGAAGTTTTCAAGTTTTGGGTAAAGCTTTGATGGACTATGGAATAAGGAGTGGAAAGAGCCTAAGCTTGGGGATTCCCAAGGCACCCCAAGATATTCAAGAATAGCCAAAAGCCTAAGCTTGGGGATGCCCCGGGAAGGCATCCCCTCTTTCGTCTTCGTTTATTGGTAACTTTACTTGGAGCTATATTTTTATTCACCACATGATATGTGTTTTGCTTGGAGCGTCATGTATTATATTAGTCTTTGCTTTTTAGTTTACCACAATCATCCTTGCTGTACACACCTTTTGGGAGAAGCCCACTTGATTAGAATTTGCTAGAATACTCTATGTGCTTCACTTATACCTTTTGAGTTTGATAGTTTTTGCTCTAGTGCTTCACTTATATATTTTAGAGCACGGCGGTGGCTTAATTTTGAAGAAATTGCTAGTCTCTCATGCTTCACTTATATTATTTTGAGAGTCTTTTAGAACAGCATGGTATTTGCTATGGTTACAAATTTGTTCCTAGAATGATGAGCATCCAAGTTGGGTATAATAAAAACTCTCATAGGAAGTGAATTGGATGCCATGATCAATTTGATGCCTGATAATTGTTTTGAGATATAAAGGTAGTAATGTTAGGGTCATGCTAGTGGGTAATTATGAAATTGAGAAATACTTGTGTTGAAGTTAGCAAGTCCCGTAGCATGAACGTATGGTAAAAGTTGTGTGACAAATTTGTTGCATGAGGTGCTCTTTTAATTGCCTCCTTATGAGTGGAGGTCGGGATCGCGCGATGGTTAACTCCTACCAACCCTTCCCCTAGGAGCATGCGTAGTAGTACTTTGCTTCAAGGGCAAGTAAAATTTTGCAATAAGTATATGAGTTCTTTATGACTAATGTGAGTCTATGGATATACGCACACCCATCCTTTCACTTTGCTAGCCTCTATTATACCGCGCAACTTTCGTCGGTATCATGCACCCACTATTTACCTTCCTCAAAATAGCCACCATACCTACCTATTATGGCATTTCTATAGCCATTCCGAGATATATTGCCATGCAACTTTCCACCGTTCTGTTTATTATAACACACTTCATCATTGTCATATTGCTCTTTGCATGATCATGTAGTTGACATTGTATTTGTGGCAAGGCCACCTTCATAATTTTCATACATGTCGCTCTTGATTCATTGCATATCCCGGTACACCGCCGGAGGCATTTATATAGAGTCATATCTTGTTCTAGCTTTGAGTTGTAATTCTTGAGTTGTAAATCCATAGAAGTGTGATGATCTTCATTATTAGAGCATTGTCTCAGTGAGGAAAGGATGATGAAGACTATGATTCCCCCACAAGTCGGAATGAGACTTCGGACTTTACAAAAAGAAAAAAAAGGAGAAAGGCAAAAAAAAGTCCAAAGAAAAAAAAGAAAAAGAAGAAAAAAAGGAAAAAGAAAAGAAAAAAAATAAAATGAGAGAAAAAGGGAGAAGGGACAATACTACTATCTCTTTTTCCACACTTGTGCTTCAAAGTAGCACCATGATCTTCATGATAGAGAGTCTCCTATGTTGTCACTTTCATATACTAAGTGGGAATTTTTCATTATAGAACTTGGCTTGTATATTCCAATGATGGGCTTCCTCAAAATGCCCTAGGTCTTCGTGAGCAAGCGAGTTGGATGCACACCCACTTAGTTTCTTTTGTTGAGCTTTCATATATTTATAGCTCTAGTGCATCCGTTGCATGGCAATCCCTACTCACTCACATTGATATCTATTGATGGGCATCTCCATAGCCCATTGATACGCCTAGTTGATGTGAGACTATCTTCTCCCTCCTTTTGTCCTCACAACCACCACCCTATACCATCATAGTGCTATGTCCATGGCTTGCGCTCATGTATTGCGTAAGAGTTGAAAAAGTTTAAGCGCGTTAAAAAGTATGAACCAATTGCTTGGCTGAAACCGGGGTTGCGCATGATGGGAGTATTTTGTGTAATAAAAATGAAGCATGGCCTAACTATATGATTTTGTAGGGATAAGCTTTCTTTGGCTATGCTATTTTGATAGGACATGATTATTTGTTAGTATGCTTCGAAGCATTATTATTTTTATGTTTTATAAGCTTTTATCTTGAATCAATTGGAGCTGAACGTTCATGCCACAATAAAGAAGATTACATTGAGAATTATGCTAAGTAGCATTCCACATCAAAAATTCTGTTTTTATCATTTACCTACTCGAGGACGAGCAGGAATTAAGCTTGGGAATGCTTGATACGTCTCCAACATATCTATAATTTTTGATTGTTCCATGCTATTATATTACCCCTTTTGGATGTTTATGGGCTTTATTTTACACATTTATATAATTTTTGGGACTAACCTACTAACCGGAGGCCCAACCCATATTGCTGTTTTTTTGCCTATTTCAGTATTTCGAAGAAAAGGAATATCAAACGGAGTCCAAACGGAATGAAACCCTCGGGAGCGTGATTTTTGGAATGAACGTGATTCGAAGAACTTGGAGTGCAAGTCAAGAAACTTGCGAGGCGGCTAGGAGACAGGAGGGCGTGCCCACCCCCTCTGGGCGCGCCCCCTATCTCCTGGGCCCCACAGGCGGCCACTGACGTACTTCTTCCTCCTATATATACCTACGTACCCCGAAAACATCTAGGGAGCCAACGAAACACAATTTCCACCACCGTAACCTTCTGTATCCGTGAGATCCCATCTTGGAGCCTTCGTCGGTGCTCCGCCGGAGGGGGAATCGACCACGGAGGGCTTCTACATCAGCACCATAGCCCCTGTGATGAGTTGTGAGTAGTTTACCACAGACCTTCGGGTCCATAGTTATTAGCTAGATGGCTTCTTCTCTCCTTTTGGATCTCAATACAATGTTCTCCCCCTCTCTTGTGGAGATCTATTCGATGTAAACTCTTTTTGCGGTCTATTTGTCGAGATCCGATGAATTGTGGGTTTATGATCAAGTTTATCTATGAGAAATATTTGAATCTCCTCTGAATTCTTTTATGTATGATTGAGTTATCTTTGCAAGTCTCTTCGAATTATCAGTTTGGTTTGGCCTACTAGATTGATCTTTCTTGCCATGGGAGAAGTGCTTAGCTTTGGGTTCAATCTTGCGGTGTCCTTTCCCAGTGACAGCAGGGGCAGCAAGGCACATATTGTATTGTTGCCATCGAGGATAAAAAGATGGGGTTATATCATATTGCTTGAGTTTATCCCTCTACATCATGTCATCATTCTTAATGCGTTACTCTGTTCTTTATGAACTTAATACTCTAGATGCAGGCAGGAGTCGGTCGATGTGTGGAGTAATAGTAGTAGATGCAGGCAGGAGTCGGTCTATTTTTCGCGGACGTGATGCCTATATACATGATCATGCCTAGATAATCTCATAATTATTCGCTTTTCTATCAATTGCTCGACAGTAATTTGTTCATCCACCGTAATACTTATGCTATCTTGAGAGAAGCCACTAGTGAAACCTATGGCCCCCGGGTCTATCTTTTATCATATAAGCTTTCAATCTACTTTTATTTGCATCTTTACTTTTTGCATCTATATTATAAAATACCAAAAATATATTTATCTTATCATATTATCTCTATTAGATCTCACTTTCACAAGTGGCCGTGAAGGGATTGACAACCCCTTTATTGCGTTGGTTGCGAGTTCTTTGTTTGTTTGTGTAGGTGCATGAGACTTTTGAGGAGCCTCCTACTGGATTGATACCTTGGTTCTCAAAAACTGAGGGAAATACTTACGCTACTATTGCTGCATCACCCTTTCCTCTTCAAGGAAAACCAACGCAAGCTCAAGACGTAGCACCTCCTACGGTCCATCTGCCGTGCACGGGCGGGGCTGCGAGTTGAGCACTGCTGCCGAGAAATAGGCCCCAACCCCATACCTTAGTCCATGTCGATCCGTGATCTTCCCCTTGAATGCCATGTTGTCATCTGTGAAAATCTTAGCCTCCTTCGATTACCACATGAAGTTCCTGCATGGCTTGTCGAACGCCAGATCCAATAGGTACAATGCGCATTGCCGCCTCGTGAGGTGAGGCGGCGTACTTCAGAGAGGCATCACACGGGAGGTTAGTGATCGGATAGGCGCGTGCCACAAACGCAACACACACATCTCCAAGGGTGCGCTGGGCCGGTGCCGTTAACCGCCGACAAGGATAGGGCAAGTAAGAGGAGTGGGTGATGACGCCGGTTGGGTCATACAGGTTAATTATTTCTTAATGTCCATCATGCTCTTAATTATAAAGTGGTACAAACTGATCTTGACCGTTGATGTATTTATGTGGGTATACCGAAGTAGAAGTGAAAAACTATATGAAAGGATCTCTAGAGATGTAACAACATAATTCCACTTGAATGAATTAGAAAAGATTCTTTGACTGACATATTCGCCAAGTAACAATACTGAGCTGCCCCTTGTTTGATGTTCTCGTAGAAACTTTTCGACTTTAGTCTCTCTTTTTCTCCCATAAATTTTCTGTTTTATTCTTGCCACGGGGGAAATCACAGTCGAGGGCAGTTGCCAAAACGCTTGGAGATTCCTGTGAAAAGGGATTCTTCTTTTTGTTTGTGTGGGAAAACACTTGTATTACTCATAACTCAGGGTTACAACTATGTTTACATAGAGATTTGAAATTTTCTGCATTACCCTATCCAAACAGCAGTATTGCCCTGAGTAAAACATTTTAACATCGGACATATTTGAATAGTGCAACTTCATCGCCCACGAAAATTCCAAAGTGCATAAAGGCGCCCTAGACTGTGATGAAATCTGTGCGCTTAATTCAGCCACCAAGTGAAGAACCATGTGCACCGGTCACTATGCGCGAAGGCTGAATTGCTCACCTTGAGTATGAATAGAAGTGGCCGTAACCAGGTTTACGTATTAAACTAACTGACATTTTTCTGATGCCGCTCATTCCGAATGCAGTGGAGTGTGTGCGTGTCTTGCCGCCTCATCGAAGAAAGTTTAGCGATAGGAAGTAAATAAGAGGGTTGCGTAGTGAGGTGAGTTAATCATGGCATGGACAAGCTCGCTTCATCGCTTTGCTAGCACTTGATGCTCGACATCCTACTTGAATTCCACGCCCAGACTGACCCAACAAAAAACAGGGAGCAAATGAAAACAGAGGTGGGATGCTGAGACAATGAACTCTAGGACAACTGGTATACTAATATACCTTATATTTTAAAATGAAGAGAGTATATATGGACATGAGTTTGAGTTGGTACGTCCCCAGAAAGAAAAACAAAGGAGTTTGAGTTGGCACGTGAAAAGAAGTAATTTTACAAGCAGTAGTTACCGACGTTGCAAACAATACCAGGCTATGTATATCACTCCCAGCAAAAAAAAGGACTTCGTACCACTAGAGAGTAGCGAATGTTTACAGTGTGTTCATACATGTATGATAATAGATCTGATTCGAACTTGAGCCAAGTTTAAAGTCTAATGATTCTTCCACCTACTAACCTACTACACCATAATGTATTGGTGTTCATTTGTTAGGATCACTTCAGCTCCACAAAAGAAAATGGTAAAGTGTGATCCAGATGCTATTTACTTCTAGGATGGCATTGTCGCCGGCTCGAAACATATTTTTGGAACACTTCACGAGAGTACATAATTTCATAGTCCCTAGTTGTGGGGTTTTCATATTTTTTTTGAGCATTTAACAAAAAACTACCACAATTGGGGTTTCGATCCCACGGAACTATCACTTCAAAACGCCAACCTTTATTTTTTGGTAAAAACTACAACTTTTGGATAGTGGCTGGTTTAGACGATTTAAACACGTTTATGAGAGGCGGGGCCCACTTGTTAGGCTGCTGTGGTGGGAAAGTCAACTCTGTTTATTTTGACTATTATATTTATGGTAATTACAGGTTGGACCCACATGTCAGCATCAACCTTCTTCTTCCTCCTTTTTAAGCCTTGATCTATAGAGCAACCATTCAATGGTAATTTTCATTTATATAAATAATGTGTTACAAAGGAGGGAGAAAAATAAAGAAAAGTAAAGTCGTAAAACAAAGGAAAAAAACATTACAATGCCAGCTCTAGGTATAGCAACGTCTGGTAGATGAGCAACTATCCAATCTTGAAGACAAGTAGCATGCTTGTCCTTAATTCCGTGTCTGGGTATGCCGAGGTCCTACTTGAGAGTTGAGATAGTGTCTCCAAGACTGAATAGTATGATTGACATGTTTGAAACTTCTTATATTTCTAGCAGGAATGATTGTTCCCAACAGCTTAATGCGAAATTACAATCCCAATGCAAGTGCATGAGTGTTTCTTCAGTGTTCCATATAAATAACTTGTCACAGCCATTGCCCTATTTTTCATGGGTTTTGTGTTGCATTGTAGCTAGCTAGCGTGAGAGCCCACTTGCAGGGTCAAGAGGGACATCTTTATCAGATGTGTATCCATAAGACTTGACATCAATGAAGTGAAATCTGAAATTGTCCCACCTTCCTTCTTTGAAACACACTTAAAGTTCATCTTCTTACTGTCATTCTTCTCTCATCACAAGATCCATCTCTTGATGCACATCCCTCCAACGAGGGTTAAATAGTGTGCAGAATAAGGGTCTTCCGACCCGACTGTATTCGAGTGACACTATGTCACCATCAACAAGCCGTTGTGGTTTTCTTCGATAGCACGACAAGTTGATTTTCTTAGTAACATAGGTCGTTTTATTTTGGAATTTTTTTTAAGGTGAGACAGGAGACACCTCCATGAGCAATGATGTTGTTGCTATGTTCGCTCACCAAGTCATCTATTCTAGATAGCATTTTCCTTGTTTGTTCTTATCAAGATTCACATATATCCATATTAACCCTGTCGAAATTCATATGCAACACGAGAGACAAATTTAAGCCAAAAGTCGAGTAGTCGAAAAATGTGTAACTTCCACCTAGAACGACACTCTAGTGCATAATTCCATGGAAATAGTAGCCGAGTACTCTCTCCGTGCTAGAAAAGAAAGCGTATAAATTTTGTGTTAAGCCAAACAATGCAAAGTTTGACCAAGTTTATATTAAAAAAAGTACCATTGTAGAGAAGCCACAAAATTTTCCCGGTTTGGATCTTTCACAATCAAAACATTAGTGTACTATGGCTAACATTCACCCTAGTGTGACTCCTTTTAATCACAGGTCGGATGTGACTTATAAAAGCACAAGTTCATTTCTATGTTAGATGCACAAGTTTATTTCTATGTTTGATGCACAATCAAAACATTTGGAAGTGATTCTAACCAAAGATAATTTGGCAAAGCGAAGATGGATGGGTAGTTATCGATGTTGCTTCTGTGAGCAGGATGAAACGATACAACACCTCTTTCTCGATTGTCCTCTCGCCAAGCTTCTATGGTGTGCGATTCATATATCTTTTAATGTCAGCCCTCTAACTAGTATTAACACATTATTCGGGATGTGGTAAATGGAGTGGAGCCAAATACCGCGAGACATATTTGGATAGGACTATGCGCACTACTTTGGGCTATATGGAACTACAGAAATGATATGATCTTTAACAGACAATATTTTATCAATTTTTTGCATGTTATTTACAGAGTCACTGCTTGGATCCGTACGTGGTCGTTACTCTCTCATGTAGAATCCATGGAGATTTTGGTTATCGGGTCAACCGGTGGGAGACAGTAGCATGGGTTATCTACAACCGGTTTGGATGGCGGTGCAATAATAGGCTAGGTGTTTAGTCATCTTATCCTGTTTTTTGCCGGTTGTGGCAATTTTTACCTTCATTTTATTTGTGCCCTTTTGTGAGCTGGTACTGAATCGCAGACTTTATTTTTACATTGTTGCTTAATAAATGGTTGCATGCATTATTTTGATGCGGAGGACAGGGGCTTTCCTCCTTCTCAAAAAAATGGGTCATACAGTTTCAATAGGGTTATACCTGACCTAATTATTTCTTAATTGCCATCATGCCATTAATTATGAAGGGGTTACAATCCAATCTCAATCGTTGATGTATTTAGAAGGGTGTATCAGCAGAAGTGAAAAACTATATGGAAGCATATATAGAGATGTAACAACATAATTCCACCTGAATGAATTAGAAAAGATTCTTTGACCAGCATATTCTCCAAGTAACAATATTGAGCTGCCCCTTGTTTGATGTTCTCGCAGAAACTTTTCTTTGTGACTTTAATCTCTCTTTTTTCCATAAATTTGTTGTTTTGCTTTTGCCGCGGCGAAAATCACAGTCGAGGATAGTTGTGGAAACGCTTGGGGATTCCTGTGAAAAGGGATTCTTTTTTTGTTTGTGCAGAAAAACAATATTACTCATAACTCAGGGTTACAACCATGTTTACACAAAGATTCAAAATGTTCTGGACATCCATGTCCAAACAGCAGTATGGCTGTGAGGTCTACCAAGACAACTGTATGGCCTTGAGTACAACATTTTAACATCAGACGGATTGGAATAATGCAATTTCATCGCTCACAAAAATTCCAAAGCCTGCATAGAGGCGCACTAGGCTGTAATGAAATATGTGCACTTAATTCAGCCACCAAGCGAAGAACCATGTGCACGTCATGTGCATGCAGAAGAGAAGTAGTGGCACCGGTCACTATGCACGAAGACTGAATTGCTCACCTCGAGTAGGAATAGAAGTGGCCGTAACCAGGTCTACGTATCAAACTGATTGACATTTTTCTAATGCCGCTCATTCCGAATGCGGTGGACTGTGTGCGTGCCTTGCCGCCTCATCAAAGAAAAGTTAGCGACAAGGAAGGAAGAAAACATGAGGGGTACATTGTGAGGTGAGTTAATCATGCCATGGACAAGCTCGCGTCATCGCTTTTTCTAGTGCTTGATGCTCGGCCTCCTACTTCAATTCCGCACACAGAACCATGTGCACGTCTTTTGCCTCCATTGTATTCGAGTGACACTATCTCACCATCGACAAGCCGTTGTGTTTTTCTTCGATATCACGAAAACTTTATTTTCTTAGTATCATAGGTCATTTTATTTTGGATGAATTTCCAAGGTGAGATAGGAGACACCTCCATAAGCAATGATGCCGTTGTTATGTTCACTCACCAAGCCATCTATTCTAGATAACACTTTCCTTGTTTATTCTTATCAAGATTCACATATATCCATATCAACCCCGTCAAAATTCATATCCAACACGGGAGAAAAATTTAAGCCAAAAGTTGAGTAGCCGAAAAATGTGTAACTTCCACCTAGAACAACATTCTAGTGCATGTTTTTGTGGAAATAGTAGCCGAGTACTCCCTCTGTGCTTGAAAAGAAAGCATATAAATTTTGGGTTAAGCCAAACAATGCAAAGTTTGACTAAGTTTATAAAAAATATTAACTATGTACCGAATTAATCATGTTTTAAACCGTTTGACTTTAGATAAAATTTATACTTCATTTTTTAAGGACGGAGAAAGTACCATTGTAGAGAAGCCACAAAATTTTCCCGGTTTGGTTCTTTCACAGTCAAAACATTAGTGTACTATGGCTAACATCCACCCGAGTGTAACTCCTTTTAATCACAGGTCGGCCATGACTTATAAAAGCACAAGTTTATTTCTATGTTTGATGCATTTACTTAGAGAAGCATCTCGTTCTCAAAAAGTTATATGGAAGTATCTTTAGAGAAGTAACAACATAATTCTACTCGAATTAGCAAATATTCTTGGACCGCCATATCCGCCAAGCAACAATATTAAGCTGCCCCTTGTTTCTTGTTCTCAGAGAACTTTTCTTAATGACTTCAGTCTCTACTTTTCCCCATAATTTTGCTGTTTTACTTTTACCATGGGGAAGATCACATGCGACGACAGTTGCCAAAATGCTTGGTGATTCTTGTAAAAGGGGATTCTTATTTTGTTTGGCGAAACATTTGTATTACTCACAACTCAGGGTTACAATTATGTTTACACAGAGATTCAATTTTTTTGGTCCAGACCCGATCGAGACAGCAGTACAGCCTTGAGTTCAACCAACATTCACCATAAAGTGACCTGCACAACTTTTACATCGACGGATTTGAGCAAGACAAGTTCTTCGTTCACAAAAACGTCAAATGTATGTGAAAAGGGGCATTTGAAGAGCGTAGAAGAACTTCTCATTCACAACACTGTAGAGACACACTAGCATGTGAAGATATCTCGGCACTTAATTCAGCCATCAAGAGAAGAACCATGCACACGTCATGTGCATGAAGGAGAGAATCAGTAGCTCCGGTCGCTATGCGCAAAGAGCAAATTGCCGAGCACGAGTAGCAAAAGACGTGACCATAACCAACAGCGCCTATTGAACTGGCTGGCATTTTTCCGATGCCGCTCATTCCAAACACACTGGAGTAGGTGCTTACCTTGCCGCCTATCCAAGAAAGCTTAGCAATTAGGAAGGAAGAAAACACGAGGGGTACATCGTGAGGTGAGTTAATCATGTCACGGACAAGCTCGCTTTGCTAGCGCTTGTTGCTCGGCATCTTACTCCAGTTCTGCACCGAGACTGGCCCAACAAAAAACAAAATTCTACAACACAAACAACCTGCCCGCCCCCGCCCCCGTGTCGCCATCCCGCTAGGGCGGCTTGGGTGGAAACCCTAGCCCCTACTGCCGAGCATGGACACCTCCCCCTTCCCTCCGTCGCCGCTAGAGGAGGTCGCCGGGCGAAGCCCCGGGCGGCTGATGGCAGCGGCGGAGGCCCTCTTCCCTCCCGTGCCATCAGGTTAGGCGGGTCACCCATGGTGCTGGGGCGCTTCCTTCCCCAATCTACGGTGCAAGGTGGCGGCATGGTGCTGGGCGGAGGCGGCGGAGCTGCTAGGCTTCAAGGAAGATTTGGTGGTGCCGGCCGTTCGGTGGGCTCGCGGGGTCATGGCGGCCTTGGTCGCGGTGGCCGATTGCTCGGCCTGTCGGCAGCGGCTTGATCCCGGGGCGGCAGCCTTGGAAGCTGGCGGCGGGTGAAGCTCGGGCTTCCCGCGGCGGCATAGCGTGGTACAGTCCATTTCCAAGGCGGATCTGCGTCGGCGATCTCGTGGTTTTGTCATGGATTGGTTCCGATCAGAGACGATGATGAGCGTGCGGGATCCATCTCGGCGGCTCTCTTGGCTTGGTGAGATGGGGTGGGAGAACTCCTCCTAGGTTCCAGTGGTGGCATATTCAGGCAGTGGCCGGTGCGCCAGGGCTCGTACGGTGGCACTGCTGTTGCGGTTGGTCGTCGGATCTAGGCGGCTAGATCTGGGGCTTTGAAGGTAGTCGAGATAGTGCACAGGTTGTCGGGTGGATTTCTTGGGACGGATCCAGGTGAAAACTTGATCTTCGGTCGTTGGCTGGAGCCGGTGATGATGATGCCCTTATCATCGTTTCCTTCATGAAGGTATCATTGAGGTGAAACTCCCAACCCCAGCCAATACCTCCGGAGGAAACCCCGGATCAGTTGATCGGATGACGGCGATATTCATGTGTCGTCACTCCCTTGGGGGCGGCATTCTTGGAGATGCACCTCGGGCTCGAGGGACCAGTGGATGGCTTTTTCGGTGGAGCTGTGTTTCTTTCTACATATTCATGGCAGCGGTTCTTGGTGGCATGGAGCAGTGGAGGCTTGGCGTCAGATGTGTGGTGATGGACACGCGCAGGAGGTCGACGCTGTTTGGCGTCGCGGTGGCGTCAGCGACAGCTAGACCAGGCAAGGTAGATGCAGCAGTACAACTCTGAAGATGGATTGGTGGCAGGTGGCTGCGGCAGCCTCATACCCGACAGGTGTCCTGGTTGAGGAGGACGCCGGACTGGTGGGTGCCCATACCCAGCAGGCGTCCTGGTTGGGACCTCAGGTCTTAGATGTTAGGTTTGGCTGCAAGGTCTGTTTGGTATTAGGCCCATACTATCAGCGCCCCTTCATCAACTGGATAGGAGTAGTGACAAATATTGCTTAGACGGTGGCTTTAGTCTTACTTTTGTTTGACTTTGTAAAGTCTTATGTTAATAATTAATAAAATGGTTGTGCATCGTCCAGATACAGAGGCCGGGGCTCTTCCTCCTTTTCTAAAAAAACAAAAAGGGACATGGAGCAAGTGAAAACAGAGGTGAGACACCGAGACAATGAACTCCTACTAGGGGTATACTAATATATCTTATAGTATTTCGGAATGGAGAGAGTATATATGGACATGAATTTGAGTTGGTACGTCCCAAGAAAGAAAAACAAAGGAATTCGAGTTGTTGAAAAGATGTATTGTACAAGTAGTGGTGACTCATGTTGTAAACAAGTGTGAGACTCTGTATCACTTTGAGTAAAACAGAAAAGGACCTGGCACCACTAGCATCTCCATGCTCTACGTGGGATCTCTCAGGTTAGGATAGAAGATGGCTCCTCCATGTTTTTTTGGTTAGATCGCTCGTTACTCTCGGAGCCTCTTGCCACCACCTTTCCAGCCTTATTTTCCCACCACACAAAGACAAATGCGTTTGCCGCACATATTATGATGGATAGGATTGATCTGGGCTTGCGTAGCCGGCTAACTTTAACTGCTTCCAATAAACTTGCTTCCTTGAGATTGTTGTTGCAGGATGTGCACCTCACAGGAGCTCCGGATGAAAGATCGTTGCTCAACGGGGCCGCCTTCTCCACCAAGTGCCCCTACGACGCCCTTGCCTCTCAGCTGGCCGACCCAAACCTCGCCCACGTATGGGACTCGCGGGTCCCTAGCCGGGTGCGGGTGTTTGGATGGTTGTTCTATCTCGGCAGGCTTAACACTCGAGCCAATCTACGCCATAAGTCCATCATCGAGTCATCATCTTGTCCCCGTTGCGACGGTGCGCCAGAAGATCGTGCTCACCTTTTCTTCACTTGCCCCGCTGCTGTTGCCATATGGGATGCACTTGGACTACAACCAGTTTCCTCACCGCTGGTGGAACCGTGGAGCTCGCCATGCCACCCCACCCTGCCGCAGTCTGTGTGGCCCTTCATTCTGTTGCTATTGCTCTGGAAAATCTGGGATGCACGGAATGCCATGACCTTTAGAGGGGTTAACCAAACCCCACATGATGTAATTAGGGCAGTAATCTCCAACCTCGCACTCTGGTCACACCGCCTATCAAAGGTGGACCAAAAAATCCACGCCAGATTGTGGCAGGATTTTTTATCCTCTCGCCTTGCCTAAACTTTGTCGGTAACATCTTTTTGAAATATATTCAGGTGGGGAGCCTCCCCCGGTGATAGTTCCAAAAAACAATATTTATAAGAGTAGACCAGAACTCGTTTCCAAGTCTAAAGATTCTCCCACCTGCTGACCTACATCACAGTGTATTGGCGTTCATTTGTTAGGATCAGTTCAGCTCCATGAGAAATGGGTAAAGTGTGATTCAGCCGCTATTTACTTCTAGGGCTGGCTTTTTTGCTGGCTGAAAACATAATTTTCTGGACCACTTTGTGAGAGTACATATTTCAGTCAAAGTCCCTAATTGTGGTATTGTTACAGTAGGTCAGCAGGTGGGAGAATCTTTAGACTTGGAAACGAGTTCATCTTAGAGATACGACAGGCAAATCAACACAACAAAAATGAAAACAAGCAGGAAACATGAGATTTAACATAGAAAACCCCTCCGACACAAAGGGGGGAGCACGGGCGCCAGGCAGCAAATCTTCACTATTTTGGGGGAGGTTACAAACGCCAGGGATTTACAACTGATCAACTCATCCCGTGCAACGGCTTACAAAGGACATATATAACACGGGTGACTTAGGTTCTTTGGCCCAAGCGTACCGGTGACGGCCTCACTCCGCTCGCTCGTCAGAAGTTAGCTTTTCTCTTTATACTTGAATTTGGATCACAACATAACAGTCCATGTCTTTATTTCAACACGGCATCCCATTGTGGTGCCACTTATCCTCCTTCTCACCTTTGCTGAAGGTGGCCTCAGTGCTCAGAAAACCAGCAAGCCTATGCATTGCAACGGGAGTGAAAAACATCCCACATCATAACCTAGTTAGCATGACGGGAGTAAAAAGAAACATCACACATCCCTAACCCAATAAGCATGATTCAAGGTCGACCTCCCCTCCACCTCCCACCCCCACATAAGTCCACCAATACCTATGTTGGGGCTTATCCTCCCTCCTTTCCCTAGTGTGTGTGCGCGTGCGTGCTTTCTAATTGCAATGATTGTAAACACATTAAGAACTAAGTAAAAATTAAAAGCCTCTTATCTGCAATATTATCATGATATGCAAAAGTTGAAAAGCTTAAGAAAATATTGATTGGTTGCAAATTATTTTGCTACAAAAAAAAGAACAAACAATGTATGAAGAATCATGTCTATCTAATTAAATATTAGGAAAACGTTGGTTGCTGGGATCTACCTGAATTATCAAAACAAGCAGTAAAATGTTTAGAAACTTAAAAAGCAAGTGTTTGGAAAACACATGCTTTGCTACATTGAATTTGCCGACAAATTAATTTATTCTGTGGCAATGGGAGGAGAAACAAAAGACCTAAAAACCTACGTAGAGGCAAATTAATTATATGACTATATATAGATGTCAAGATTCAAATCGAATCTACAATACCAGATCCATTTTCACTGCCATAATAATATAACCATGCCGATATTGGCAATAGTTATGAAGTCATTTAAAGATTATAGATGAGGATTACAAATACTATATGCAACTATTAAGTTTGCTCATATAATTTAATTTAAAAAATAAGTGCAGAATGGCCCATTGAAAATTAGCATGCATAAACTACAAAGAGAGGCCACCGTAAATTAATTAGTTCACATGTTAGAGGAGTACTTCTGCTTCGTAGCGAATAATGCAGTCACTACCTTCACTTTGAGCTCAAGAGCAAAGAACTTCTCCACCAGCTTGCGCATCTCCTTCGAGCGCTTTTGTAATTAGATTTGTATAAGATGAATAGTACCTAGTAAACTTGTCATACCCTATTTTTATGACCTTGAAAGTTCTGAAGAAGTTCCACGTGGCAGCGACGAAGATATTGGCGAATCGTATGGAGATGAACTCAAGGTCCCCGGTTGGTCTCGATTTCTGATTTCACTCATGTGTTCATGACTCCGGCTTCGAGCATCACTAGCTTGTTTTGGCTCCTGTTCTTGTTTCCATGTCTACAAGATTGATGTGTGGGTTATTTTGTCTAAGAATGATTGAGTATGACATGGTTAGACGTAATAAGAAACAAAATATAAATGTACCACACAACCATAGAAGTGAGCAATAGGACAACTGCTCACACCGCCAGTTGATGTTTTCGTAGAAACTTTTCTTCATGACTTTAATCTCTCTTTTTCCCCATAGTTTGCTGTTTTACTTTTGCCACCGAGAAAATCACAGTTTAGGACAGTTTCCAAAACACTTGGGGATTCGTGTGCAAAGGGATAGTTTTTTTGTTTGTGCGGCAAAACACTTTTATTACTCACAACTCAGTGTTACAATCATGTTTACACAGAGATTCAAAATTTTCTGGACGTCCCTATCCATGCAACAGTATGGCCCTGAGTACAACAATTCAACATGGGACCGATTTGAATAATCCTACTTCATCGCTCACGAAAATTCCAAAGCATGTATAGAGGCGCACTAGCTTGTGAAGAAATGCGAGCACTTAATTCAGCTTCCACCCGAAGAACCATGTGCACGTCATGTGCATCCAGTTTGTGAATAGTAGCACTGGCCACTATGCGTGAAGAGCAACTCATTAACCATGAGCAGAAATAGAAGCAGCCCTAACCAAAGATTCATATCAAACCGACTGACATTTTTCCGACGCCTCTCATTCCGAATGCAGCGGAGTGCGTGCGTGCCTTGCCGCCTCATCGAAGAAGGAAATGGAAGGGAGAAAACACGAGGTGTAGGTCATGAGGCGAGTTAATCTTGGCGTGGACAAGCTCGCTTCATCACTTTGCTAGCGCTTTGCTTCTCGGCAGCCTACTTCAATTCCGCACCCAGGCTGACCCAAGAAAGAAGAATGGGGAGCAAGTGAAAATAGAGGTGGGATGCGGAGGCCATATATGTATTTATGATAATAGACCAGATACGAACTCGAGCAAAGGTTTTAAGTCTAAAGATTCTCCCACCTACTAACCTACACCAGTGTTCTTTGTTTTAGAGGATATAAGGGCAATAGACCCCGGATCCATCTTGTATATTTGCCAAAACGAAACCACATCAACCTGACATGGCACGACAGTAGATTGATGTTTCGGTAGAAACAAACCAGAGATAGCAGTACAAACTTTAGTAGATTGTTTTCCTACAGAAAGGTAAAAACTCCTAACATAAAAAAGCCTTATACGCTTCATCTCCGGAGCACTAGATTGTTTTCATTCTTACTTTTTGCATCATCTTGTTGATCGCGCGAGAACACTCAAACATCCTGGGAGCGCATCGCTATCGGAAGGGTCTCTATCTCAGTCATTTTTTTCTTCTCCCACCTATGTATGCAATTCCCGGGAAAGCGAAGGAAGCAACCATCTAGCATAAGAGCATCCTCAACCGATGCCCTATAATTTATAACTCAACCGATGCCCTATAATTTAAAAGAGGATACAACCCAGCATCCTTTGATGGAGCATATTTGCTCCTCTAATTTTTTTTTTGTTTCTAACCAATTTTCTATACTAAACTCCCTACAAAAATTTGCCAAATCTTCCAAGTTTTAGTGTACAAACTACATTTCAACTACACATTGCACATATTAAATCCAAACATGATAATTAACATCCATAAACTTCACGAATATTACAAATTCAAAGATTTCAAAGAAAAATTATTCAAATTCAAACACATGGAAGGTTTCAAATGAAGTAAAGAGTATGATCAAAGCACAACTATGAAGTTTGCAGAAGCCACTGATGCTCAACAAGATCATATTGGAGTTGGGTATGAAATTCTCGGTTCTCGATATTGCGATGCGCTGCGAGGAACCTCTGTATCCTATTTGCATCATGCTCTGATTCGATCCTCACTGAAGGTGTACCGAAAGTTCTCACGCATGCCTCTCTCATCTTCAATGATAATGTTGTTATGCATGACGATGCAACATGTCATGATTTGCCATAGGACCTTGGGGTTTCAATAGTCGGCAGGGCCACGAATGATGCCAAAGCGCTTTTGAGGCACACCGAAAGCTCTCTCCACATCCTTCCTTGTCGCATCTTAACACATTGCAGAAAAGATATCTCTTGTAACCTTCCAGATGGATGACAATTTGAAAAATATGGACCGTGGAGGATAGATGACATCTGCAAGGTAGTGACCCGTCGTTTACTCACGACCTTTGACAATATAGTTGCAAGGAGGAGCATCTCTGGCAACTAGCCTAGGGAACAGTGATGATCTCGGCAACACATTCATGTCATTATGAGAGACAGGTAATCCAAAGAATGAATGTCAAATGCACAAATCCTTTAATGCAACCGCCTCAAGAATGATTGTTGGATATTTTAGTGGCCTTTATATTGACCTTTCCATCATGCATGACAATTCTTTCATATCCAATGCATGCAGTCAATTGATCCAAGCATCCCAGTCCATCCTCATTCTTCACTCACAGCCAACAGACTCTTTGTGTCTTCGATGGTGGGTGCTTGAAAGTACTCCGACCCAAATATCTCAATCACGGCTTTCGTGTACCTTAGAATGCCCTCCAAGATTGCATATTCTCCAACGTGTACATAGTCGTCAACGGCGTCAGCCGAGACCCATAGGCGAGAGCTCGAACAATAGCGATACACTTCATCAAAGGGCTCACACTTATCTTTCCGGATGCACTCATCCTAAGTTTGACCAATCACCATGCTTCTTGACGTCTTCTGCAATGATGAGAAAGAGACTTGTGTGCATCCGAAATCGCTGACGAAAATACTTCTCCGGATAGGTTGGATTGGTTTCGGAATAATGTCTCATAATCTTGGCATGGACCTCTACTCTACTTGGTTGAGGTGTATACGTCTGAATTGTGATCCTCTCCTAGGCCGCCAAAAATCCTCATTGAAGATCATGCCAATGGCCATTTCAAAGTCGTTGTCATCTTCTTCCTCCTCTGACGATGAAGAGTCCTCGAAGGCCATCTCTCTCAACCTCTTCATCTTTACTAGAAATGGCTTAATTCAACTCACTTAAATAAAAAAGAGACGAAAAAAACAGCTAAAAACTCACCTGGGAAAACCATCGAACATTTGAAGGGCGGCGGAGGTGTCACGGACGGCCGTCGATGTTGTACAGCTGCTAGTAGTCGGCGAGGCTTTGAGATGTCCGACAATGGATGGAGAGGCTCGGAAGGGGTACAGTCCTATCTCCATCGCTCATGCTTTTAGGAGGATGTACCGAAGCAGAAGTGAAAAACTATATCGAAGCATCTTCAGGGATTTTTTTATTTTTTTCAAAAAGGAGGATGACCCCCGGCCTCTACATCAGAATGATGCATGCAACCATAATAATGCAAAATCCAGCAGCCGAACAACCTCGACCCGGAAATAAAGCAGAAAATAAACCCTGAGGCCGTATACCTCGCGACGGTGACTCTCTCAGATTGTCACTAACCCTATGTTACAAGATACATCAGAAACAAAAAAATACACAACTCCTAGGCTACGCCTTCGAGAAGCAATCATCGCACGTGCGCTGATGATGGCGAGTCCACCACAAGGTTGAACTCTGGATTCTCATCCCCAAAGCCAAGCTTCAGTCCACCATGTTTAGCAAGGATATGACGCAGGCGCGCGCCGACATAGCTCGATCAGAGATCTTATGTTTCCAATAGAGTGCATAAACTCGTCGTTGAAGCCATCTGTACCATCCGTCCTTATCCGTCTACCGATGCGTCGATAGCCAAATACCTCTGGAGAAGATAACGGAAGACAAAGACGTCTCTTACCGCCTGCCTCCCGCTACTGTCACACCACCTTCAATCCAACAACAACAGACAAAACATGACACCTCCGCTAGGGCTACCGTGCATCAGCTGCCGGTAGCAGGCATGACTTGACGTCTTCGAGTAAGACATCATGCCTAGCATCCGCGAGTGGCTTCACCTGCCGACGACATGCACTACCCAACAACTTCGAGAGAGGCACATGTGTCACCTGCCGGGCCGCATCGGACCCGATCTGTTAAAGGAGGGGACAACCCATGCCGACACCAGCCTCAGAAAGGCTGTCACCACCTCGAGATCCAGACTCCGAGTCACCCACACGGCCCCGGAGTCCATCACCTCAGAATGCATATTCAGAGATGTAACACCATAATTCCACTTGACTGAATTAGAAAAGATTCTTTGACGGGTATATTCGCCAAGCAACAATATTGAGCTGCCCCTTGTTTGATGTTCTAGTAGAAACTTTTCTTCATGACTTCAATCTCTCTTTTTCCCCCCTAAATTTGTTGTCTTACTTTTGCCACTGGGAAAATCAGAGTCGAGGACAGTTGCCAAAACGCTTGGGGATTCATGTGAAAACTGAAAAGGGCTTTTTTTGTCTGTTTGTGCGGAAAACACGTCTATTACTCATAACTCAGGGTTACAGTCATGTTTATGCAGAGATTAGAAATTTTCTAGACGTCCCTATCCAAACAGCAGTATGGCCCTGAGTTCTACCAAAACAATTGTATGGCCCTGTTCATTCACAGAAACTCCGAAGCCTCTATAGAGGCGCACTAGCGTGTGAAGAGAGCTATGCACTTAATTCAGCCACCAATCAAAGAACCAAGCGCACTGTCATGTGCGTCCGTGATGGAATTAGTAGCATTGGCCACTATGCGGGAAGACCAATTTATTAACCATGAGTAGATGTAGAAGCCACCGGAACCAGCTATTTGTATCAAACTAACTGACATTTTTCCGATGCCGCTCATCCTGAATGCAGTGGAGTGGGTGCGTGCCTTGCCTCCTAGGGAAGGAAGGAACAAAATATGAGGGGTGCATTGTAAGGTGAGTTAATCATGTCATGGAAAAGCTTGCTTCATTGCTTTGCTAGCGCTTGATGCTCGGCATCCTACTTCAGTTCCGCACTGAGGATGAACCAACAAAGAAGAACAGGGAACAAGTGAAAACAGAGGTGGGACGCCAATACAATCAACTCTAGGACAAGGGTATACTCACCTTATATCTAGAAACAAATAGAGTAAGTATGGACATGAGCTTGAGTTGGTATGTCCTCCGAAAGAAAAACAAAGGAGTTCGGGTTGCCATGTGAAAATAAGTAATTGTACAAACAGTAGTGACCCTCCTTGTAAACAAGTGCTAGACTCTGTGTGTCACTCCCAGCAAAAAAAATGACTTCATACCATTAGAGAAAAGTGAATGTTTACAATGTGTTCGTACATGTATGATAATAGATCTGATTTGAACTTGAGCCAAGTTTAAAGCCTAAAGATTCTTTGACCTACTGACCTACTACACCACAGCACTGTGTATTGGTGTTCACTTGTTAGGATCATTTCAGCTCCATAGAAGAAAATGGTAAAGTGTGATCCATCTACTATTTACTGCCAAGGGTGGCATTGTTGCCGGCTAGAAACATATTTTCTGGGGTCACTTAGTGAGAGTACATATTTCAGTCATAGTTCCGAACTGTGGTCTTGTCACAACTTGATTTGAAGCCTGATTGGTATAATAACTGTTCTAGGATAATTTTCATTGTATACATAGTATGTTACAAAAGAAGGGATATTTGTTTTTTTGCAAAATAAAGACGTAAAGGAAAGGAAAGAACTCGTCCAATGCAAACTCAAATTAGCGAAGATTCTTTTATTGCCATATTCTCATAGAAATTTTTCTCCATGTCTTATCTCCTTTTCTTTTCATAATTTTGTTGTTTTACTTTTGCCATGGGAAAACCACACGCGATGCCAGTTGCCAAAACGCTTGGGGATTCTTGTAAAAATGATTCTTCTCTTGTGTGGGGAAACATTTGTATTACTCATAACTCAGGGTTACAATCATGTTTACACAGGGATTGGAAATTGTCTGGTCTAGACCCGATATACATCAGTCCGATCCTGAGTTCTATCAAAATTTTCTGTGAAGTGACTTACAAGATTTATACATAGACAATTTTTGGTAACACAAGTTCTTTGTTCACAAAAAATGTCAAACATATGTGAAAGGCGAATTTGATGAACATAGACGTACTTCTCATTCACAACATTGTGGAGACACACTAGCATGTAAAGATAGCTCAGCACTTCACTTGGCCACCAAGCGAAGAACCATGTGCAGTGAAGTAGTGCCGCCGGTCACTATGTACAAAGAAAAATTGCGTAGCACGAGTAGCAAAAGATGTGGCCTTAACTAGCAGTGTGTATTGAACTGGTTGACATTTTTCTGATGCCGCTCATTTCAAATGCAGTGCAGTGGGTGCTTCCCTTGCGGCCTCATCGAAGAAAGCTTAGCAATTAGGAAGGAAGAAAAGACGAGGGGTACATCGTGAGATGAGTTAATCATGGAGTGGACAAGCTTGCTTTGCTAGCGTTTGTTGCTCGGCACCATACTCTAATTCGCACCTAGGCTGGTCCAACAGATAGGGACAGGGAGCAAGGGAAAAAAGAGGTGGGAGGCAGAGACAATGAACTCCGAGAATAGGGGATACACTAATACACCTTATAATCGGAAGAAAGAGAGTATATATGGACATGAGTTTGAGCTGATACGGCCCCAGAATGAAAAACAAAGGAGTTCAAGTTGGATCGTGAAAGGAGGTAATTGTACAAGCAGTGGTGACCCACGTTGTAAACAAGTGTGTGACTCTGTGTATCACTCTCAGAACAAAAGAGAAGGACTTCGTAACACTAGAGGGTAGTGTATATTTTCAATGTATCCCTATATGTATTTATAATAGTAGACTAGATATGAATTCGGGACAAGTCTAAAGATTCTCCCACCTACTGACCTACACCAAAGTGTATTGGCGTTTATTTGTTAGGATCACTTTAGCTCCATAAAAGAAAATAGTAAAGTGTGATCCAGG
Organism: Triticum dicoccoides; assembly: GCF_002162155.2. Lineage (NCBI taxonomy): Eukaryota > Viridiplantae > Streptophyta > Magnoliopsida > Poales > Poaceae > Triticum > Triticum dicoccoides. Next base: position 27,827,843 of record NC_041387.1, read on the forward strand.
TGCTATATACCGATGAGGATGTCACTGTTGCCGTCTAGAAACATATTCCGATATCACTTCATGAGAGTACATATTTCAGTCATAGTCCCTAATTTTGGTCTTGTCACTACTTATTTTTACTGATGGGGGTGGCATTGTTTCCATTTATATAAATATTATGCTACTCAAAAGGAGGGAGAAAAAGAACGCAGAATAAAGGCATAAAACAACGGAAATGTTAACGCCCACACGTGTGGGCGTTTCCACATCGCCCACACGCCTCCATCACCACTCATTTTGCCACGTATGAATAGATGGCATCAGCAGAAATTTTTTGGTTTTCGGCTTAAAAATGTTGTATCTCCTAAATAAAAAAGCGAACTAAAAATCCGTTTTCACCATTAAATCCGTCTCGACGAGATCTTCAAAACTAGACCCCATGTTGATATGTTTCGACGATTATTTTTTTGGCCAGAAGTTGCCACGATGTTTATACTGCAGTTGCCATAGGGCTTAAACTAAAGTTGCCATGAGGCAATTTTAGTTTGTAGATCATGGCAATTTTAGTATTTTGATGATGGCAACTCCAGTACTTTGACCATGAAAATTATTTTTTGTATGAACCATGGCAATTTTACGTGCATGTATCATGGCAATTTTAGTTTATGGTTCATGGCAAGTCTAGTTTCTTAATTCCCCGTTTTATAAATGTCAAAATTTACTTTTAAATGTAGAAGAAAATAGCTGAAACATATCATGGCAACTTCAGTGTAAACATCATGGCAATTCATATGCAATAGACATGACAACTTTTAATCCAAAAAAAATTTCATCAAAACATATCAACATGGGATCTAGTTTCGAAGATCTCATCGTGAGGGATTTAATGGTGAAAACGGATTTTCAATCGGATTTTTCTTTTAAGAGATAAAACATTTTAAAAACTGAAAATCCAAAAAGATTCCTGCATGCATGCATGCGATGACGTGGCAATCTGTTTACATTAGAGACGTGTGGTGCGTCTCCCTTCCTGTCACACGTGTGACAGTTAGCGCGACCCTAAAACAAAGGAAAGAACTCATCCAATGTTAGCTCTAGGTATCATAGCAAACGTATGATAGGTTAGCAGCTACCCAATCTTGAACACAAGCAGCATGCTTTCGTGTCTATGTAAGGTGAGGTCCTCGAGACAGTGTCTCCAAGATTCAATAGTATGATCGACATGTCTGTAAATTCTTCCATTTCTGGCAGAATGATTGTATCTAACAGCTTAATGCAAAATTAAAGTCCCAAAGCAAGTGCATTTGTATTTCTTCAGTGTTCCATATGAATGTCTTGTAACAGCTATTGCCCCATGTTTCGTGGGTGTTGTGTTGCATTGTAGCAAGCTGTGAGAGGGCCCACTTGCAGGGTCAAGAGGGACATATTTATAAGCCGTGTATCTGTGAGCCTTGACATCAATGGAGTGAAATATGAAATTGTCTCGCCTCCCTTCTTTGAATCCCACCTAACATTCATCTTTCTTACTTACATTCTTCTCTCATCCGGAGATATATCTCTTGATTGCATCCCTCCTACTAGGGTCACATGGTGTGCAGAATAAGGTCTTCCGGCTCCACTTCATTCGAGTGACACTATCTCACCATCGAGAAGTCGTTGTGTTTTGCTTCCGTGTCATGACAACTTGAGTTCCTCAGTATCATAGGTTGTTTTATTTTGGATGAATTTCCAACGGGAGATAGGAGACACCTCCATGGGCAATGATGCCTTTGTTACATTCACTCAACAATTGTCTATTCTAGATAACACTTCCTTTCTTTGTTCTTATCGAGATTCACATATATCTGTATCATCCCAGGCAAATCCGCATCCAAAATGAGGGAAAGTTCAAACCAAAGCTGAGTAGTCGAACAATGTGTAAATTCCACATAGAAGGACATTCTAGTGCATATCTTAGTGGAAAGAGTAGTCGAACTTGACGTTAAAGTATTGTGAAGTTTCGGTGACTAACGCCCGTGATAATATCTTAATGGCGCCGATATTGATGGCCTCCGCCTCAAGGTGTCCCTCTGCCGTGCACCGGTAGGGCTGCGAGTTGAGCGCTATTGCCGAGAAATAGGCCCCAATCCCATACCTTAGTCCCTGTCGATCCATGATCTTCACCAAGACTGCCATGTTGCCGTGCGTGAAAATCCTAGCCCACTTTGACCTTCACATGAAGTTCCTGCATGGCTTGTAGAACGCGAGATCCAGTGGGTACAATGCGCATTGCCGCCTCACGAGGTGAGGCAACGTACTTCAGAGAGGCATCAAACATGAGCTTAATGACCACATAGGCGTGTGCCACAGACGCAACACACACAGCTCCAAGGGCGCGTTGCGCCGGTGCCGTTAATCGTCGACAAGGGCGGGGCAAGCAAGAGGAGTGGGCGATGACGCCGGTTGTGTCATACAGGTTTCAACAGGGTTAGACTTGACATAATTATTTCTTAATGCCCATCACGCTCTTAATTTTAAAGTGGTACAACCTGATTTTGACCATTGATGTATTTAGATGAGTATACCGAAGTAAAAGTGAAAAACTATATGAAACAATCTTCACAGATGTAACAAAATAATTCTGTTTGGATGAATTAGAAAAGATTCTTTAACCGGGATAGTCGCCAAGTAACAATATTGAGCTGACCCTTGTTTGATGTTCTCGTAGAAACTTTTCTCTTCATGACTTTAATCTATGGTTTTACCATAAATTTTATGTTTACTTTTGCCACGGGTTAAATCACAGGTCGAGGACAATTGCCATAACGCTTGGGGATTCCTGTGGAAAGGGATTTTTTTTTTGTGCGGGAAAGCACCTGTATTACTCATAACTCAAGGTACAACCATGTTTACACAGAGAATCAAAATTTTCTAGACGCCCCTATCCAAATAGCAGTTTGGCCCTGAGTTCTACCAAAACAGCAGTATGACCCTGAGTACCGAAAATTCGCTATGGGTCGTACTTCCATGTAGTACTATATCTAGGCCGACGGTCCTCCTCGAGATCCTCGCCAGCTCTATTATTCCCGGCCGTATTGTGCAGTAGCGGCCTATTTTGCACAGTGCGGTTTGTCTCTTATCATTAATTACTGAGAGCAACTAGTTCACGAGCGCTCCTTCGGGAGCCTCGTTGCGATCACTTGGGGCTAGGCTGAGAGCCCGTCACTTGGCGCGCTCTCGGCCGCCGCCATGTATCACGCTCTGAGCGCTCCCTCCAGTTTTTTATTTTTCCACACGCGTTCTCGGCTTTTTAAACGGGTTTTCTGACTTTTTGTTTTTCACCGGTCTTCCTTAAGTTTCGGACAAAAAAATCGGGAATTTTTTTTACGCGAAAAAACGTGTTCTTTTGCTTCCGTGAGAGGCACAACCATGCCTCCCAAAAACGGGAAAAATGTGTTTTTTATTTTTCTTTTCCTTCCGTGAGAGACACGGTTTTGCTTCCGTGAGAGACACGGTTTTGCTTTTGCGAGTGCCTCTCGGAAACGGAAAAAACATATTTTTTTTGTTTTTTTTCTTCTTTCGCGAGAGGCGCGATTTTGCTTCCACGAGAGACACGGCCGTGCCTCTCGGAAGCGAAAAAAAACATGTTTTTGGGTTTTTTTTCTTTCCGCAAAAGGCATGGTTGTGCTTTCGCGAGACGTACGGCCGTGCACTCGTAAATGGGGAAAAATGCGTTCGGTATTACTCGTCGAAAAATGAATGTATCTAAATGTATTTTAGTTATAGATACATCCATTTTTGTGACAAGTAATTTCGAATGAAGGGAATAGTAGATAATAACACTGTTAATGTAAACAGAATGGAGAGAAAAAGGAATCTGTATGGTTATCTTGTATGTAAAGTAATCAATTATAGAGAGATTAGTTTTCGTCGATTAACGGAAAGGATGCAGTGCGACCCCGTCAGTAGTATCTTAGACATACTAGAAGAACGCTTGTGCGTTGCAACGGGGTCACATTAACTTTAAGAGTTCAATATTACGACATTGGCGACCTTTTTTACCATCAAATCCTCACACACACACTCTCCCTCCCTCTTCCTCACTCTCTCTCCCCCTCTCCCTCTCTCTAACACACACACATATCCATCTTATTGGGTACGGGTTCATAATTCATCTATTTCATACACACACGCTAGTGCATAACAATATGGATTATGTGTATTATATTTGCCACCAGAACTGAGGGAATTAATTTCATGTAAATCGGCCAGCCACAGCTCCAAGAATACGCGGAGGAGGTGGCCCGGGTCAACGTCGGCGCCGTCCGGCGCGGGCCACGGGCCCGCTTCCAAGTGCACGTGCAATGCACGTCTTCAAAAATATTATAACCAGATGTGAGAAATCACATACTAACACGATGTTGCAATCAATTTGTAATTAAAGAAGCCAAAAGTCTTTTTTCTTAAACCAGAATTCCTTATGCTGGAGTTTAAACAAACCCCACAATAACATGATCATTTTTTTTGCTCTATTTATCACCTAATTAAGCAAATGCATGACTTATGAAGCGGATAAGAAATCACGTTAACTTGGAACTAAAATTCCAACAAAAGAGTGAGGAACAAACTTTTTTATCATTGCTCTGAAATCTGAACCTCCCCCTATTTGTTAGTGAAATGTGAGTATGCTTGGAAGATAATAATTTCTTATGCAACATATGCTTTTACATCTGAAAGAGCTACAAAATATGTTGACCTACCTATGTGCACTTCCTAAATCAAGCGGATAAAATTATTTCTATCGGCAATATAAAATACTAAACATTAGAAAGAAAGGGACAATGTCCACTAATCATGCAAATATTCTGACCATGTGATATTTAGGTTGGAGTATATGGGAAATCAAAGTTGAAAATGACTCGATGAGTTAGGGATACATCAATAAATATTGTAAAAAGTGATAAAAACAAATCTGCAGCAACTCGCGACCCCATGAACTCGTATTCGCAATGAGCAAGTTAGTGAGGCCGCCACGGTAGGCTAGCACCAAGGGACAAGGGCAACAACCGCCTTCCCATCCAACCTACTGATTCTGCTGGCGCTATTTTCATCCTAAGCCGATGAGTACCGCTAGTGTGTTGCCACGTACGGAGAAACTACGAACTGAAATTTTCATCCAAATCATGAAAAATGTTAATGTTCCTCTCCTCTCCCATCCCTCGTATGAACATACCTAATTCGTGGTTGGCTCGCTACATTCAGCGTGGCTCTGATGTACACTGCCCTCGCTCTTGATTAGTTGCCGCAGTGCCACGCATCTACGCCAATAAGCTGGGGAAACAAATGCAAATGTTACACCGAGTCAAAATCAACCATCCCACAATCGTAACAATAGAAAAGATAATAACCAAAATTTAACAGAAGAACTACTGCTTGGCTCCCAGATCCATCTCGATAGCCCTTGATCTGGCTGCTGAGCTTCTCCTAGCCGCCTCAACATCACGTCATTACGAAACATGTAGTGGGTGCCTAGTGGGACAAGGATTAAGAAATAACATGAGGTGAAAAATACGATGGCTGTCAATTCCATAAGACGATCCAAGTAATTTGACAAAACAGATCGGGAGCATCTTGTATAATCTCAAAAAAGCAACTAAAAATATGAGAAATGAATTGATGAAAATCAGCCCCTGCTCTCATTCATGCTCGCTTTTGTAATGGGAGGCAAGAAATGGGGATACCGGGAGAAGAAAGGATCACATGGACGGCAAGCCTCCACCACCGGCAAGTGGGGTTGCTTCACATCCAATCTCCACGGCCGCCGCCTCCATGGGGACAAACTCCCATGTTCACAACCGGGCTCCCAATCGGCCGCTGCCTCGCCGACCTTGACGATGAAGTAGTCCCTCCCTTCGATCCCATTAGCAACGGAGGCAACACCCATCCCAGCGGACGGGTCTGCGGTGAGATCCCTACTAGATTGTGGTCGCGCCTCCCCAAACCTCACCGCGGGACACATGAGAGGGCGCCGTAGCCATGGTCAGGCTTGGATGGGGAAAGGAGGCGACATAGCAGCAACGACGCCTTCGCCGGGATTGGTGGCGAAGGCGGCGGCGAGCGAGCGGGAGGACGGCGGCGGCGAGAGAGTAGGAGGATGGTGGCGGCAGTCCATCGGCCGTCGTGACGTGAGAGGAGGATGGGGATGGGGCCGCGATCTGGACGTATGGAGCGGTCGAGAGGAGGGGAAGCAGGCGGCTGGGTTTTCCCATCGTGCGGGGTATGGGGGAGGTCAAACGAGAGGGTTTTTTTCGTGCGGGAGGCAGAGCAACGAGGGCGGATGTAGGGAGACGGGACGCGGTCGGTTGGCAGGAAAAGGAAAGCTACGCATTTTTTAGGCGGTAGAGATGATTGATGATAAGAAAGGGAAAATCACATCAATATAAGGAAATATTTCATCAATACTTGATTGATTGCGATTTATTTTTTATATGGTAACTAATCTGATCATCAATACTTGATTGATTGTGATTTACTTTTTATATGGTAACTAATCTGATGGATTTATGTGGGTGGTGAAGCGAAAAGGCAGGTGGGAGGGAGACGAAATAAAACCAGCGAAATAAAACCAACGAAAGTGATGAGGCGAAATAAAACCAGCGAAAAATAACCGACGGACTATTCACCAACTGCTCCATTAGGAGTAGAGAAAAGGGACTAACCAGGACCGCCGGTCCTACTAGTCAGTGCTTCCACCGCGTTTACCATTGGGACGAAATCGTCTACGTTCAACAACCCTGCTGTACATCCACTCAGTGGTATACGTGATTTCCTACTGCTCGAACTTTTCCGCATTGAATGAAGTCCACCTACCGATCAGCCTTCCTGGACCGCCGTATGAGCAATGTCGCCGCTTTCCGTGAGTACAACATTTTGACATTGAACAGAATTGAGTAATGCAGCTTCTTCGTTCACAAAAATTGCGAAGCCTGTATAGAGGCACACTAGCCTGTGGTGAAATCTGAGCACTTAATTCAGCCACCAAGCGAAGAACCATGTGCACATCAAGTGCATGCAGAAGCGTGCTTAAAGACCAACTGACTAAGCATGAGTAGAAATAGAAGTGGCCGGAACCAGCGATTTGTGTCACACCGACAGGCATTTTTCTGACGCCGCTCATTCCAAGTGCAGTGGAATGGGTGCATATGCCTTGCCGCCTCATCGAAGAAAGTTTAGCGATAAGGAAGAAAGAAAACACCGAGGGTACGTTGTGAGGTGAGTTGATCATTTCATGGAAAAGCTCGCTTCATCGCTTTGCTAGTGCTTGATGCTCAACATCCTATTTCGATTCCGCTATCAGACAATGAACTCTGGGACAAGGGATTCGAAACAAAGAAAGTATATATTGACATGAGTTCGAGTTAGCACGTGAAAAGAAGTAATTGCACAAGCAGTAGTGACCCACGTTGTATACAAGTGTCAGACTCTGTGTATCACTCTCGGCAAAAAAGAAAAGGACTTTGTCCCACTAGAGAGTAGTGGTTATTTTCAATGTGCCCGTACATGTATTTATGATAATAGACCTGATACTAACTTGAGCCAAGTTTTAAGTCTATAAAGATTCTCTCACTTACTGGCGTTCATTTGTTAGGATTACTTCAGCTCCATAAAAGAAAGAGCCCTGCTACACACGCGATAAATTTTGGACTATTTTCGAACAATGCAGCACATCAACCCATTCACGTGTAGAGCAAAACTTGATAGCACCGTCCAATCCTTCCATCATCCAAAATTTGTGCGGGGAGCGCTGCTACATACACGATAAATTTTGGACAATTTTTGAATGTGTGATCCAGCTGCTATTTATTGCTAGGGGTGGCATTGTTGCCAACTTGAAACATATTTTCTGGGATCACTTCGTGAGAGTACACATTTCATATAGTCCCTAACTGTGGTCTTGTCACAACTTTTTTTTTTGAAGCCCTGCTCAGTAGAACAATCGTTTTACGTTAATTTCCATTTATATAAGTAGTACTCCTTCTGATCCCAATTAATTGATGCTAGTTTAGTACACAGTTAGTAGGGAGTATGTTACAAAGGAGGGAGAAAAATAATGCAAATAAAGGCGTAAAATAAAGGAAATGATGCATCCAATGCCGACTCTAGGTATCACCACAAGGTATGATGGATTAGCAGCTATCCAATCTTGAAGACAAGTAGCATGCTTGCCCTTAATTTTGTGTCTGAGTAAGGTGAGGTCCTCCTTGAGACAGTGCCCCCAAGACCGAATAGTATGATTGACAGAAAATTCTTCATTTCTCTACTTCTTGACGTGCCAACAGCCCAGGATGATTATTTCCATATGAACCCCCCGAGGAAGCGCAGTGAGAGCTAGCATAATTTCTTAATAAACACAAGTTCCCTTTTTTTCTGGCAGGAATGATCGTATCCCTGCAACTCAATATAAAATTATAGTCCCAAAGCAAGTGCGTGAGTGGTTCTTCAGTGTTTCAAATGTCTTGTCACAACTATTGCCCCATTTTACTCTTGCCACAAATTTTACCCTTTTTTAGGTGCTATAATTTTTATGCTTAGTTGTGAATGTGTGATGGATTTAACACATTTTATTATCTTCTACAAACTTACAAGCCGGAACCACATGCCAGAATGACATGTCAGTTTTTTTTATTAGACGTGGCAACTGAGTCGATGGACTGCTCAAACCCGTATTTGGTAGGGGTACACCAGACTGGCCAGGCAGTAGTGTAGTGTGATTAGCCGCGTATATTTGACATAATTTGAACATTTCCATGGAACTCCACAATTTGATGCATTTTGAGGAATTTCCTATGTTATGTACCCCACCTCAAAAGAAAATTTATGTACTCAAGTTATTTGCTCAATTATCACATTGTGCTAATAAGTGGTCTAACTTATGTATCTAACTATCTATTATTATCGATAAAACCAAGGCATAGTTGGAACAAAAGACAATTGCCAAAACGCTTGGGGGATTCCTGTGAAAAGGGTCCTCCCTGTAACCTGACCCTCGTTCCCTGGGGCTGAGCAACCCCCTCTCTCTGGCTCACCGGTAGCCCGAATGCCGCCTCCCAGTGTACGGCTTTTAGGGCTGCCAACTATGTACTCTCTGCTTCTTCTATCAATGAAATGATACGCCACAGTGCGTATTCGCGAAAAAAAATTCCTGTGAAAAGGGGTTCTTTTTTTGTGTGTGCGGGAAAACGCTTGTATTACTCATAACTCAGGGTTACACTGATGTTTACACAATGATTCTAGATTGTCTGGTCCAGACCCGATCCAAACAGCAGTACGACCCTGAGTTCTACCAAAATTCACTTTGAAGTGACCTGCAACATTTTACATCAAACGGATTTGAGTGATGCAGCTTCTTCACTTACAGAAATTCCAAAACCTGTATACAGGCGCGCTAACGTCACATAATTCTGCCTCCACGCGAAGTACCATGTAAATGTCATGTGCATGCCGGAGGAAACTAGCTAGTAGCACCGGCCACTATGCGTGAAGACCAACTTATTAGCCATGAGTAGAAATAGAAGTTACCGTAACAAGCGATACGTATCAGACTGACACGCATTTTTCTGACACCTCTCACTACAAATGCAATGGAGTTGGTGCATGCCTTGGCGCCTCATCAAAGAAAGTTTAGCGATAGGAAGTAAATATGAGGGTTGCGTCGTGAGGTGAGTTAATCATGGCATGGACAAGCTCGCTTCATCGCTTTGCTAGTGCTTGATGCTCGGCATCCTACTTGAATTCCGCACCCAGACTGTCCCAACAAAGAACATGGAGCAAGTGAAAACAAAGGTGGGACGCTGAGACAATGAACTCTGGACAACTGGCATACTAATATACCTTATATTTTAAAATTAAGAGAGTATATATGAACATGAGTTTGAGTTGGTACGTCCCCATAAAGAAACACAAAGGAGTTCGAATTGGCACGTGAAAAGAAGTAATCGTACAAGCAGTAGTGATCCACATTGAGAACAAGTGCCAGACTCTGTGTATCACTCTCAACGAAAAACTAAAAGGACTTCGTACCACTAGAGAGTAGTGAGTGTACTCAATGTGTCCATACATGTATTTATGATAATAGACCTGATATGAACTTGAGTCAAGTATTAAGATTCTCTCATCTACTAACCTACTACACCATAGTGTATTGGCGTTCATTTGTTAGTATCATAGGTCATTTTATTTTGGATGAATTTCTAAGGTGAGACAGGAGACACCTCCATGAGCAATGATGCCGTTGTTATGTTCACTCACCAAGCCATCTATTCTAGATAACACTTTCCTTGTTTGTTCTTATCAAGATTCACATATGTCCATATCAACCCCGTCAAAGTTCATATCCAATACGAGAGACAAATTTAAGCCAAAAGTTGAGTAGCCGGAAAATGTGTAACTTCCATCTAGAATGACATTCTAGTGCATATTTTCGTGGAAATAATAGCCGAGTATTCCATCTGTGCTTGAAAAGGAAGCGTATAAATTTTGTGTTAAGCCAAACAATGCAAAGTTTGACCAAGTTTATAGAAAAATATTAACTATGGTACCGAATTAATCATACTTTGAACCGTTTGACTTCAGATAAAATTTACGCTTCATCTTCTAAGGACGGAGAAAGTACCATCATAGAGAAGCCACAAATTTTTCCGGTTTGGCCCTTTCACAATCAAAACATTAGTGTACTGTGGCTAACATTCACCCGAGTGTGACTTCTTTTAATCACAGGTCGGCCGTGACTTATAAAAGCACAAGTTTATTTCTATGTTTGATGCACTTACTTATGGAAGCATCTCGTTCTCAAAAAACTATATGGAGGCATCTTTAGAGAAGTAACAGGATAATTTTACTCGAACTAGCAAATATTCTTGGACCGCCATATTCGCCAAGCAACAATATTAATTAAGTTGCCCCTTGTTTCATGTTCTCAGAGAAACTTTTCTTAATGACTTCAATCTCTGCTTTTCCCCATAGTTTTGCTGTTTTACTTTTACCATGGGGAAAATCACATGGGAGGACAGTTGCCAAAATGCTTGGGGATTCTTGTGAAAAGGGATTCTTCTTTTGTGCGGGGAAACATTTGTATTATTCACAACTCAGGTTACAATCATGCTTACACAGAGATTTAAATATTTTGGTCCAGACCCAATCCAAACAGCATTACAACCCCGAGTTGTACCAACATTCACCATAGTGACTTACACCACTTTCTACAGACCCACTAGCATGTGAAGATAGCTCGGCACTTAATTCAGGCATCAAGTGAAGAACCATGTGCACGTCATGTGCATGCAGGAGCAAATTAGTAGCTCCGGTCACTATGCGTGAAGAACAAATTGCCGAGCACGGGTAGCAAAAGACATGACTGTAACCAGCAGTGCGTATTGAACTGGCTGCATTTTTCTGATGCCGCTCATTCCAAATGCAGTGGAATGGGTGCTTAGCTTGCCGCCTCATCGAAGAAAGCTTAGCAATTAGGAAGGAAGGAAACCTGAGGGGTGCGTCATGAGGTGAGTTAATCGTGTCGTGGACAAGCTCTCTTTGCTAGCCCTTGTTGCTGGGCATCCTACTCCAGCTCCGCACCTAGACTGGCCCAACTGAAAGGGGCATGGAGCAAGTGAAAATAGAGGTGAGATGTGGAGAAAATGAACTCCAGGGCTAGGGGTATACTAATACATCTTATAGTATTTCGGAACGGAGAGAGTATATATGGACACGAATTTTTGAGTTGGTACGTCCCAAGAAAGAAAAACAAAGGAGTTCGAGTTGGTGAAAAGAGGTAATTGTACAAGCAGTGGTGACTCGTGTTGTAAACAAGTGCGAGACTGTATCACTCTGAGTAAAAAAGAAAAGGACATGGTACCACTAGCGAGTAGTGAATATTTCCAATGTATCCATATATGTATTTATAACAGTAGACCAAATATGAACCCATTCCAAGTCTAAATATTCTCCCACCTGCTTACCTACATCATAGTGTATTGGCGTTCATTTGTTAGGATCACTTCAGCTCCATAAGAGAAAATTATAAAGTGTGATTCAGTCGCTATTTACTGCTAGGGGTGACATTGTTGCCGGCTCAAAACATATCTTTCGGGACTACTTTGTGAGAGTACGTATGTCAGTCATAGTCCCTAACTATGGTATTCTCACGACAATTATTCCTGACTAGCAAAAAAACTGTTCATTGTAACGGGAGAAAAAAAAATACCACACGCCCCTAACGCAACAATCATGACTCAAGATCCCAATAGGTCCATGTATTTATTTTAACATGGCATCTCATCTGTGGTGCCACTTATCCTTCATCTCACCCTCGCTGACGGTAGCATCAGTGCTCACATGACCGACATGCCTGTGCATTGCAACGGGAGTGAAAAACATCTCACATCATAACCCAATTAGCATGACGGGAGTAAAAACAAACATCACACATCCCTAACCCAACAAGCATGACTCAAGATCTACTCCCCCCTCCACCTCCCAGCCCCACACAAGTCAACCAATACCTAGGTCGGCGCTTATCCTCCTTCTCTATGTGTGATTTTGTAATTGTAAACACATTAAGAACTAAAATAATAGTCAAAAACCTATGATCTGAAATATTATCATGATATGCAGCAGTTGAAAAGCTTATGAAAAAATTGGTTGGTTTCAAATTAGTTTGCTACAAAGAAAAGAACAAACTAAGTATGAAGAACCATGTCTATCTAATAAATATTAGGTAAACAAGGCAAATGTTTAGAACGGGCATGCTTTGCTCCATATCTACAACCCTTTCTACCTGCACAACAAACATTGACGAGATCATCCACCCATACCAGACACTGGCTCACGCCCCCTTTCGTGCTGCTACTGCGCAGGTTCGGGTACACGTACGCCACACACGAGCAGTTAGGGTGCATTTGGTTGCCCGCACCGGTTTTGGCGTATTTGCATAGACTTCTCAGATGGCCCGGCTGAGAAAAACAGCCTATAAACCACCAACTGCACACCGTTTGGTTGCCTGCATATAGGTTAGCTTCATGAGGGAACTAATTTTGACCCGTTGTTTGGTTGGCCGCATAGCATTAGGCACATAGGACACGTTGTCTGGTTGCAACCTGCATTAGGTCCTGTCACCACTTCTCACTAGTGGGGACCTTACCATACACACGATCTTAGCAGTTTTACTCCTAGCTACGAAAAAAATTACGGTTCATCCTAACCACTATCAAATGACAGTACACATTATTAAGAGCCAAATGGATGGATGGGGAAAGTTCATCATCCCTCCTCTTCCTCTTCCTCTTACCTCTTCTGTTGTTGTTGTTGCTGTTGTTCCTCTTCGTCGTCCGCTTCTGCTGCTGCTGCTTCCTCTTCTGCTGCTACTCTTGCTCTTCTTCTTCTTCTTCTTCTTCTTCTTCTTCTTCTTCTTCTTCTTCTTCTTCTTCTTCTTCTTCTTCTTCTTCTTCTTCGGATCCTTGTCTAACCTATGTTATCCCACATTGCTTGTTGCCCACTCCAGCCTTTTGTTGTTCCAGGCTTCATTGTCAAATACCTCAACACCATGGCCACCAAGGTCAATATCGCCAGTCATCACATCTTCCTCCTCGGGCACTAGTTCATCACAACCCCATTGCAGGATCCAGTTATGCAGAATGCAACATGCAAAAACAAGCTTAACTTGGGTAGGGTGAGGGTGGATGGCTTCTCATCTAGGATCTTGAACATGTTCTTCAGATTTCCAAATGTCCTCTCAATTGTTACTCTAAGGCTGGTGTTTCTGAGATTGAATAGCTCATGTGGAGTCCTAGGGTAGTTCCTACCAGAGAACTCGTTCAGATGATACATGGTCTTCCTGAAGGGTGGAAGAACACCCGGCCGACATGCATAGCCGGCATCTCCTAGGTAGAACTTGCCATCAGGGATGTTGATGCCATAAGGACGACTCATGTTGTCACCGAGTATGTTAGCATCATGTGTTGACCCTTCCCAGCCAGCCAGCACATAGGTGAACTTCAGATCGAAGTCAACAGCAGGAAGCATATTCTGGCTTGTGTAGTGCTTCCTCCCCTGTATGCTGCAGCTTGTGACCTCGGTACTCTGGCAGTGGCATGCGTACCATCTATTGCCCAAATGCAATCATGAAATGGCAATACAAGATTGTGTTAGTGCTCACCTTGAACAATCCAAGCATATCAAGCAATGAACTATATACTATAGTGCTCACCTTGAAGTATGGATATCATCTTGGGCTAGTGCGAATCTTGGTAGGAGTTCGGCCAGTTGGTTACTTGATCGTGCACTCCTTCGCGCTCCTGTTCAGCATCGAGCGAGAACGTGTTCGTCACCTTCATGCTTGACACCACTAGGAATCCCTCGTCGCAGCCCTCGACGGCGGCAACGCCTGCTTCGACCGGCATCTAATGTCGAAATTGTCGGTGCTCAACTCCGCCTCGCTCACCTACCGTGGCGACATCATAGTACCCATACATGTCATAGCACGCACATCTACTGCATATGATCGATGGCCACAACTGAAGTGTGGCACACACCGATGTGATATCGTTTCAGTTTGAGCAGCTGGAACCTGCCATGGCTGGTCAATTGGTCACCACGTACCCCATGGGCGCCATGCTGCCGGAGAAAGTGAAGGCCATGGAGATCTCCCCGTCGCCATTGAGGATCCCCATGTAGATGACCGGTGTCGGCATAGAGGAGCCGAAGAGCGAGAAACCTCCAAAAAGACCTTTTTACCGGAGCCGGTATCTACCGGCAAAGCATCCGCCGCCAGTCTGCTCTATGATTCGTGTAATAAGAGGTCCCCACCAATTGTATAGTAGTGTGTTTGATCAGATCCTTCTGTATATTGGCATTAAACCATCACTATCAGCTGGCCCACCATTGCTTGTGCACAGGTGCATGCATATTTAAGACAAATTCTCTCTCCCATCTCTCCTAAAGAACGCACACAGTTTAATTTTTCTTTGATATTTTAGACATTCATATCTTTTAAACCATAATTTTGTTTTTGAATTCTTTTATATATTTGAACTCCTGGCACCAAGACCTTTAGAACAAGATCAATCTTGAATACATTCAAACTTGTTTAAATTTCAACGTTTTAATTAAGTGAAATTAGTTTTCTAAAATATGTGAAATAATATTTGTGATTTTAGTGAAACCAATTTTCAAAAATAAGTAAAAAAATCATGCATATGAAGCATATTTCAGTGTGAAATATGTGAACCTTGTTATTTCAAAAATTGTAAACTTATTTCAAATTACTTTTAAAAAATAGTCAAATCTAATTTGGAAACAAGTGAATTTTTTGTTTAAATTTTTCACTTTTTGAAATAAGTGAGACCCATTTTCCAAAATAAGTGAAACAAATATTTTTAAATAGTGAAATCTTTTTTCATGCAGATGACACATATTTCAGTGTGATATATGTGAAACTTGTTATTTAGAATTTTGAAACTAGTTATTTCAAACATGTGGAACTAATTTTTTTCAAAACTTTTATTACAAATGAGTGAAATCTATTTTATGAAGTGAGTTGAATTATTCTTAAAATAATTGAAATTGATTTTTGAAATAATTGAAATCAATTATTCAAAACAAGTGAAATATATGAAACGTGTTTTTTTGGATATGTGAACTGGATTGTTTAATATGTGAAATTTATTATTCTAGTATATGGAACTGTTTATATTTCAAATATGCAACATATTGCAATGTGGTTGTCAACAACCATATTTCAGTGTGTGAAAATATATGAAACGGGCATTTCAAATATGTGAAATAGATTGTTCCAATGTTTGAAATTGATTATGTTCGTGAAGCTGCTTACTCCTGATTGTGAAACTGATATTTAGGAAATATAATTGCAAGTGAAATATGAAACTACAAAATTTAAATATGCATGCATTATTTTTAAAGCGGCAAAATCTGTAATATGAACTGAGTGAATTAGTTTTTGAAATGAATGGAATCATGTTTCAAAAATGGATGAAATATGTTTTTTTAAATGTGTGAAATCTGTCTTTTCAAATGAGTGAATTCAATTTTTTTTAAATAGTGAATTGTTATTTTGAATCGACTAAAAAATATGAGTGAAATATGCTTCTCAATTTGAGTGAAATATGTATTTAAAAATCAGCAAAATTAAAGCTAGTTCAAATGTATCCATAGTTTGTTCTGAAGCTCTTCTCGCTATGAATTCAAATATATAAAAAAAATTCAAAATACGAGTTCTCATTAAAAAAGATATCTATGATCCAAAATTTCACAATGAAATTAAATGGAAGTATTTTGATGGATAGAGAGAGAATATTTAACTTGCATGCAACTGGTCTTGTCGTACATTTCTTCTCTCCCCTGACAAAAGCTAACAAGCGCATGCAAAGGTCCACGTGTATTCCTGAGTAAATAGCATAAAACTACTACTTTACAGGCTATGGTTTCAAAAAACTACCAGTTTTTAATTTTTCGCTGATAACTACCAACTCGGGGTGTCGGCTGTTTCAAAAAACTCCAAATGACCATTGCTTAAAAATTAAACCTCTTTATGACAGGTCGGGCCCGCACCTAAACATTCCGTTTATTTGACCGTGTGTGTTGACCGTTAACGGACATGTAGGGCCCACGTGTCAGTGTCTGAAAAAGCAATCGGGCCCTGAAAATTTTCTGAAATAGCAATCGGGTCCCTGGAAGTTTTCAAAAAAAGCAATCAAGTCCCTAGATCCATGGAGGCACACCCGCCATGGCAGGAGCTCGATCTCGAGCCCTCTGCCTGGAACTGTGATGCCACCTCCTCCGGCCGACGCCGTGCACCACCTGCAGCCGGCGAGCCACGCCGTGGCCGGATCCACGCCGCCCCTTGCTAGTGGTGGCCGCCGCCACGCCGGCCCTCGCCCGTGGCCGCCGCCATGCGGCCCCTCGCCTGCGCCGACCACCACGCCGCCCCTCGCCTGTGTGCGCCAACCACCACGCCCTGTCTCGCCTGCGCCGGCACTCTGCCTCGCCCGTGCCGGCCGCTGCCCTGCCAGCAACGCGCACCTCCCGCCGCCAAGGATGAGGCCCGCCTCTGGAATGCCTCCTCGTCGCCAACTCCACCACCATGAGCTCCGGCGAGGACCTCCCACGACCATGGGGAGGCTGGGGAGGGGAGGGAGGAAGAAGAAAGAGAAGAGGGAAAGAGAAGAGGAAGATGAAACTGACATGTGGGCCCAGATGTCAGTTAACGGTCAACACACGGTCAAATAGACGGAATGTTTAGGTGCGGGCCCGGCCTGTCATAAATAGGTTTAATTTTTAACCAACGGGCATTTGGGGTTTTTTGAAACAGCCAACCCCCAAGTTGGTAGTTATCAGCGAAAAATTAAAAACCGGTAGTTTTTTGAAACCATAGCCTGTAAAGTAGTAGTTTTATGCTATTTACTCTGTATTCCTGTATACTCTATTCATGTCTCTTATACATCAAAAAGGGGCACCAATCTCCAAAACGGCAGCAATGATGGATGTTGCACAGGTAGGTACCGGTAGCAAGGTCAAGTTAGTGATTACAGATCGCCGTGTAGATAACGGCTGCCAGCGCGGCGGAACCGAAGAGCAAGAAAGCTCGACCGAGGTGCAACACAATATCGTCGAGGTAGGGATCAGAGATTGCCGTGCAGATGGTCGTGCCGGAGCGGCGAGGCGAAGAGCGAGAAACCTCCACCAAGGTATTGTACGACATCGAGTGTAGCGTCATGATTGGGAGAGGCGGCTCATCTCCTGGTTTCTATGGGCGCTGGATACATTCATCGGTGCATGCATGAGTTTGTACTATAGGAAACGGTGCTTGGTCGAATAGCGGTGTGGGAAGCATGCCACCGAAAAGGCCGTACAAAAGTTCTAGACCCGCGAGTTGCGACCGAGGAGCGACATAGGAAGAACCCAGCGTGAGCACGGCGACATACGAAAAGCTAGGGAGACTAAAACGTACTCCCTCCGTCCGAAAATACTTATCATCAAAATGGACAAAAAGAGATATATCTAAAACTAAAATACATCTAGATACATCCACTTTTATTCATTTTGATGACAAGTATTTCCGGACGGAGGGAGTACAAAGATTTGAATTGAATTGAGGGAAGATAAAAAACAATGAAGTGTTTTTCCCACTTACAGTGGCATTCGAGGGTAATTCATGCCAACTTTAGGGGCAATTACATGATGAAACGGCAGAAACAATCCTCTCTTTGTTACTATTAAAAAAAATAAGTTGGTAATAGATATAGATTTCCAGCATGAATTAACGTCGACGTATATATAGCACATAATAATCTTTAAAATTAATTGGCATGTATCTCCTACTTAATTAAGAAATTAACCCTCTCTATAAGATCGCTTCATCGCAGCCATGGTCATCGCTGGTTCGTCTCACGTAACCCGCCCCATTGCAGGCAGAGAGTTGACTCCATCGACTAAGCAAGAAGTAAAGAGTAAACCAAAATGAGAGGGATTCATGCCATGGCCCGGTTGTTCCCGGGATGGCTCACGGTCACCGCACCAGTACTATACTGCTTCTTCCCTTTCTTTTCTTCAGCTTCTACATGCATGGAATACGTAGTAAACTTGCTACGCGAAATGTATTACACCTTACATACCGATCATGACTCTAGGAGATAAAAATGAGCAAGAGATGACACTCTAGCTTTGTTGGGATCCAGTGTTTGGAAGTGCAAGTTTGTGTGTTAACAGATCCCGTCGAACTGGTCTTCCTGATGCCACTCATTCCCAAGTGGTGAAGTGTGGTATTGCATCATTATACTACTAGACTATTTTTTTTGAAAGAAATGGGTCGCCCCCCGCCCCAGCTTTTATTAAGCCAAGGCCACGACAAAGACAAACTGTTACACAGCTCTCGGTGACAACCAAAAGTAGCTGTCACAGAACAAACATCATGGTTTTTAAACTATCTCCCTGTTACATCTCTCCATAGGAGTATCACTCTTACATAGGAACTAGACGACGACAAGTCACACATGACAGCTAGACCCAAGCAATTCTAAGCAGTTCCCCTCTTCGACGCTCCAAAAGCCTTAAGCACCGGAGAATTAGAGCACCCTGGGCCTCTGAAGACAGTATTTTCCATTGCCCGATTGTCGGCGCCACCTGACCCAACACACAGCGTATATCTCGCCATCTTTTCCCCTGAAACACAAAACCATTGCGCAAACGCCATAAGCACCACAAGGTAGCAGATGTAACAATATTTATAGCTTCACATTGTTTTTTTCTCTTCCAGAAGGAAGTCAATGATATAAAAGAAACATGAGGGATAATGTCAAGTGCTTCAGCAACCACAGCCCATACGTTAGACGCAACAATGCAATCAAACAAAAGGTGTTGGATGGATTCCGGTTCAGTACAGAAAACACAAGTTTTATCCTCTACATGTCTCCTTTTGGCCAAATTGTCTCTAGTTAGACTTTTATTATTGTACATCAGCCATAAGAAGACATGGATATTTGGAGGGACTTTGATTTTCCAAATATAATCTCTAATCTCAGAAGGTATCCCACCAAAGTTAATCAGTTTATAGAACGATTTAACAGAGTATTGCCCATTTGACTCTAGGTCCCAGATGGGACTGTCTGGGTGACCTGAAAGGGTAGTTTGTTTCACCAGGTCAACCAACAAACCCCATTTGTGCATCGTAGCCCCATCCACACATCTTCTAAAGGTAAGACATAGGTTCACCCCATCCCAAACCTGGGACAAAGTAGCATCCTGCTGATGACAAATATCAAATAAATCCCAAAAAGCAGTTTTCAAGGAGCATCCCCCAGCCCAATTATCATGCCAAAAGGCAATGTTATCCCCATTCCCAGGATTCCATTTCCAAAAGATTTTGGCAGCAACAAAAGCCCAGGAAATGCTTTTCCAAAAAGGAGACCCCGAGGCAGGTTTAGCATGGAAAATATTAGGTTTATTGGTAGCATACTTAAAGCAGAGAAGTTTTTTCCAGTCTCCTCCTCTCCCATCATAAAATCTTTTTCCCCATGAGGCCAGGAGAGCCATATTAAATTCCTTTAAGTTGGGGACACCCAAGCCACCAAATTCCTTTCTTCTGGCCACAAGGCCCCAGTTAGCTAGGTGGTACTTGTGGATCTCACCCACATTGCCCCAAAAAAATGAGACATTTGGGAAGTGATCATGTCAATAGCCCACTTTGGGAATTTCATCATAGCCATGAGATAAGAGGGAATACTGGCAATACAAGTAGTCAATAGAATCAGTTTGCCTCTATAAGACAACAGTTTGCCCAGCCAACCAGCAATGTTTTTAATAATCCTATCAATGATAGGTTGCAGGTCTTCCCTTCTCAGTTTTTCAAAATGAAGGGGCACACCCAGATATTTGAAGGGAAAGTCCCCAAATTGGCAACAAAAAATTTGAGCAAACTCTCTAGATTTTTAAGCCAGAAAGCTTCTCAAAACAAGTCAGAATCCATTTCAAAGTTTTTGCATACTCCACAGACTCCTGGATAAACAGAATGGTATCATCAGCATATTGTAAACTAACTACTCCACCAGGGATAGCATGTGGGAGAAGCCCACCAATCAAACCGTTATTAACAGCTTTCCCTAACATTTTTGAAAAGACATCGGCCACCAGGTTAAAGAGCAATGGAGAGTGAGGGTCACCTTGCTTCAACCCTTTACCACCAACAAAGTGTGGCCCATTAGTGTCATTAATCCTAACCTGAAACGTCCCATGCTTCAAGGTGCTAAGCACCCAACTGACCCACTTAACCCCAAAGCCTCTAGAAAGAAGCATTTCTTCCAAGAACTCCCAGCTGACCCTATCATAGGCTTTCTCATAATCCAGTTTAAGTATCAGCCCACTAGAATTAGATCTATGAACCTCATGAATCACTTCATGTGCCATAACCACGCTTTCTAATATGAATCTCCCTTTAATAAAAGCAGTCTGATTATGGGAAATGAGTTTATCATAGATTGGGGAAGCCCTAGTATTCATGGCCTTAGAGAATATCTTCACAGCACAATTGCTAAGACTAATAGGTCTGAAATTCTTCATCTCTCTAGCCAGGGGAATCTTAGGAATGAGAGTGATGATGGCATAGTTAAGCTTATAAATGTCCAACACCCCATTCTCAAAATCTCTGACCATCCACATAAAGTCACCCTTAATAAGGTCCCAGAAGTTTTGATAAAAGAGAAAAGATAAGCCATCAGGGCCAGGGGCCCCACTGGCATACGAGCTCATGATTGCCTCTTTGATCTCATCCTCAGAAAAGGATCTCTCCAGGTCTCTCCGAACTTCCTCACTAATCATTTCTACCTCAGACCAAAAACCATTCCCCAAATGCAAATCAGGCTTAGGTTCATAAGCAAACAAGTTTTTGTAGAAATCAGTAGCCACTTCCAACATGTCTGTAGTGGATGTCACCGGTCCAGAAGGACCCATCAACTCAGACAGATGGTTCTTCCTATGTCTATGGTTAGCTAAGGCTTGGAAATAAGCATTATTTCGATCTCCTTCAAGAATTTTCCTGTCTCTAGACTTCTGCCAGAAGGCAATCTCCTCTTTTTTCCAAATCTCCTCTAGTTCTACCTTCACAACCTTCATTCTATCATGATCAGCAGCAGACAACTATTGTGATTCAGATAGCACAACCAGCAGGTCAAACTCCATCAGGAGGGATTTTTTCTTTCTTTTCATCGCGGCCTCAACATTAATGGCCCATCCTTTTATTTTCTTTATAAGAAGTCTGGTTTTAGACAACCAGTTATCTACCGAAGACGTGGAAGAAGAGACAGACGACCAAACATCATGGACCATCTGGTGAAAGCCATCTTGAGATAGCCACCATTTCTCAAATCTGAACATCTTAGGACTCACAGGTCGTCGCCCTCCAGTATCTAACAACAGGGGGTATGGTCACTCCCCACCCTAGGGAGGGCAGTTAGTGAGGTCATTGGGAAATGGGCATCCCAATCCACGGAGGTAAAAACTCTATCAAGCACAGCAAAGACAGGATTATCCTGATTATTAGACCAAGTAAACCCCCTATTGGAGATAGAAATCTCCAAAAGCCCCCATCTGTTAATCCAGTCATTAAACATGAAAGCGGTGTGATGATTAACTGGCCCACTACTTTTCTCACTCTCATTCCTAACTAAGTTAAAGTCACCACAAACCAGAATAGGATAAGATGCAGACTCAGCAATATTATGCAGTTCAGCCACATCCATCTTGAATTCAGGATAAGCAGAGCCATAAACTATCACCAGGTGCCAAACAAAACCATCCTCTTTGTTTTTAACAGTGGCTGTAACTGAAAATTCATGGTTAACAAAGCCAATAGTTTCAAACAAGCTTGTTCTAAGACCCAAAAGGATCCCACCAGCAGTATTAACAGCAGGTAAGTAATGCCAATCAAAATTACCACTTCTATCTATAGCTTTGAGGAAACCCTCACAAATGACCTCTTTCTTAGTTTCTCGAAACCCAATAAAATCAGGGTTAGCTCTAGCAATGGTATCACAAAGGCACTGAACTTTACCAGGTTTACCAAGCCCTCTAATATTCCAAAGTAGACCTATCATATTAAGCAACTTTGAAAGGGTGAGACAAGCCACAAGGCCTAGCTTTGGTTAGGATATTTGGAGTCCTCCTCAAGGCATCAGCAGTACCAACTGGCCTGAGTGAGTAATCATCCAAAGGTGTCCCAACCAAATCATCATGATTTAATTCTAAATTATCTGGAAGGACAATTTCAGGGTTGTTATTGGCAAAAGCCAAACATCTCTCTTTCTCCCCATCAACCAACATGTCAATGGTTTCATTTTTATTAGCATCATTCCCCCCAATGCAAATATCAATTTTACTCATCTGTTCAAATAAAATGTCACGATCAGTATTAGTGAATGATTTACCTTTAAAAGTCTTTGGAATTTCCAAATTTTGCTTCCTCTAGTAAGCAGCAGCCTTCTCCATGATGTTCAAGTTGCCATGTCCCCTAGTAGCAGGTTTCTGAATCAATATAGGCCCCCACTTGCTCTTCTCAGTTTTTGGGTCCTGAGCCTGATCAAGGGTTTCCATCAAAGATCTTTTCAGAGAAATGTTTTGAATGGCCTGTACAGCTTCAGGAGGAAGGGTTTCAAGCACCTCATCCTTAACATCCTCTTCCTCAGACTTAGAAAAGTCAACAGATTTAAGGATACTCTCACAATACTCCATGTTTTCAAGCTTCCTCCCAGAACTGTTGGTTCCCTCAACAATCTTCACCAAAGACTTAGCTGGGGTAGAATCCAGCAAAACAGAAGGACAGAAATCCTTAAGGTCAGTTCTTCCCTCAGCCATCAGATGTTCTTCTTTACCAGCATCAACACATTCCAGGATAAATTTTTCATGATCAGAATCAGAGCAAAACAGGGCAGTCTGCACCCCTTTCTGTTTATTCTTACCCTGACTAGTAAAATTTGCCTTATCTAGCTCATCAATTGCCTCCTCACTATTATGTAAATCTTCCAGACCCTCCTTCTGAACATTTCCACCCTCATCCTCCTGTCTCTCAGCAGCCCCATCCCCTTCAAACTTTTCATCATCCTCAACATCAATAACAGAGTCAACCCCACCCACTTGTTCAAAGCCCTCCACAGTAAAACCCAGTAGAAACAGCTTTTTTTCATCTCAATGAACCTTTCAAATGGAATTTTTGTGGGGTCCCTACAAGAAATTTTAATCCTAACATTCTCAAAAAAGGTCCTGAACATGTCATTCCAGTCTACATCAGTCAGTACCCCAAACAGGGAAGCAATCTGAGCGAAAACCTTCCATGTGCACCATTTAGGGGGAATTCCTTCAATCAGAACCCAGGCCTCAACAAGCTCCCCAAAAGGTTTGCATGCCCCTTTCCACTCAGTAAGTGTAACAGAGACATCTTGAGGCAAAGAAAATCTAGGTAGTTCGATGAGATCTTCCACTTTCTTCCATGGTGGAAACCTTACCAGGAAAGTCTTACTGGACAGCCCCCCTGATCTGCCAAGGCCATTGTCTGGTTTTACAAAAGGTAGCGGTCAAAAGATTTAGCAGCAACTCCTTGTCCACATCACCTTTGAGAATATTAACCACTGCACAGTTTTGAAAGTTCAGCCAGTTGGATTCATTAGCAACTGGGACATCCACATGGTAGAAACCAAGGCCACTTGCTCCACTACCAAAAAAGGCAGCAGTTGGTTGTACCCTAGTCCAGGCAGCACAGTTATTCACGTTGTGGGTTTGCTGACATATGAAGCATGTTTTTGGCTTAACACAATTCCCAACATAATGTCCTGGGCCACCGCAGTTGAAACAGATCATGTCCTTGTATCTAGGATCTAACACTTGCTCCATCTCTACCTCATTAGATTGAGAAGACTGCACCTGGGATGAAGCAGCCGTAGAGGCTGTGGATCTAGTAGGTTTTGCTGCTGGCGTCAGTTCCTTCGAGGCGGTGGCAGGTGGCTGCCTCCTCCCCCCTTGCGGGTTGGCTCTCTGGGCAACAACCTTCGAGGGGTCGCCCGCCCCAGATCCCGCACCAGCAGCCCTCCGGTCAGCCATCGCAATCCCTTACTTCACAACAGCGGCAAACGAAAGAGATCCAGGGCCCAAACCCTCCCTTGAAACCTTGATAGTTCTTGGGATCGGATCGAAAGCACGACGCGGCGCAGGATGACAATCAGCGGCCGTGAACGATTGGGTGGATATCAAATCCTTCCGGATCTAGCAAGTGAACCCAGAAGGGGAGGTATGAACACGAGAGGAATTTTGTGGAGGAGGTAGGCGGCGGCGGGGAGGGGATGGGATGAGCCAAAGCTGGCCGAAGTGCTCTTCTATAGTTTCTAGGTCACCTTGCCCACGCGAACGCGTCTCCTGAGAATACGTTTTCCTACCAGGATCACGAATTTTGAAACTGAGACCTGTCGCAATCTGAGTACGAACAGAGGACAACTTTTCACCCACCATCCCGGTGTTGTGAAGCAGGTTATCACCTGAATTCAAATTTTCCATAGATTTACCGGCCGTAGAAACGGCAACATCATTGGTAAAAGTAGACAGCGCACCAGGGGAACCCCTAATCCTATCCAGGTTTGGTTGAGTCACATGCCTAGAGGCCATAGAAATGGCAGCACCATCAAGCTGTTCGCAACGCACGACAGGGGAAATCCCATCCTCATTCGAATCAACTAAACTAGCCAATATACAATTTGGTACCATCCTGGACTGACTCCTCCGCGAACGCAGAGCAAATAGCCGTGATCGAAATGAACGAGGAAGGCGGAATGCATGCATACCTTCCTCACCAGGCCAGGGAGGGGGATCGATGGCGCGGTGTTGGGACAGGCGAGGCGTCGGATCCATTACTGGCGACGGCGGGGTAGCTCCACCCCCGGGGGGAGGAACTCCGGCGGAATACTGGCAATCCCCTCCACCGACGGCGACCTGATGTTGAGGCGAGAAGGATTCGCCGTCTTGAAGAACGCCCACTTCGTCGCGTGTGCAGGATCTGGCGACTCGGCTTCCTGAATCGCCCAGAAGATGAGCTCCACATCTAAGCAACCTTCGTCGCCGATGAAGCGCGCGCGCTCGGCGAAGGTCGCATGACGAAGGATGTCGAGGTGAATGTCCCCCCACACCTCCCGATTGGAGAACCGCTCCCGCACCACACTTCGCATCTCCCGTCGAGCCTCCGGTGAGTTGTGGTCAATCTCGGGGAGGGGAGCCGCCCCCGGAGATGGGAGCGCTCGTGGCTCCGCCACCCGAGTGGACGGCATAAGCCGTCGGATCCGCAGCCCACGTCGGCGCGCCCCCGCCATGAGCGCTGGTAGGTGGAAGCTGGGGGTGGGGAGAGCTCGAATTGATGCGAGGTAGGTGGGGAGGGCGAGTAGATTGGGAATTTATTTTGGTTTCGCTCTCATCGCCCGAGGAAGGGGAAGGGGGAGGGTGGGAGCCTCTCATCTATTCTTAGTAGTACATTTTTTGATCTACACGATCAGATCTAGCTATCAAGTGAGAAATGACTTCAAATATTACATGTGTGCTGGTACTAGACTATATAATTTGTGTTGCGGGAAGGATCATGGAAACAAAACAATGAAACAAATTGTGACATGAATTTATGAGAGAAGTAGCCTGGGTGAAGGACCAAAAAGTAGACGGAGGTGCACTTCCTTAAGTATGCATAGCTAGAGCATTGAGGTGAATGAGAGAATGATGGTGTTGGTAGAAAGTGGAAACTAGATTTTCTTTTAGAGATGAGAAACTGAAGTCTATGAAAAAACATGAGTGGTAGGCGTGAGAATTAAATAACCAAGTACACGTGTCATTGGCAACGGATTCCTTCACGAGTAAAATCTAAAACATACTTGTACCATGTTCACTATTTAGTTTTGAGATACGAGCCCGACCAAGGCCCACCATGGATTTTTTTTGTAGCTTCATCAGCTCAATGCAAAAACACAACATTGTACATTGGATGCATCTTGACGTGGGCTCGCTTACGTGCCAAAAAAGTAGAGATACTGTCTAATTATCAATTGTCTAAAACTTTCTTATGTCCTGGTCAAATTTAAGTCTTTGGATCAATGTTGCGTTCAAAAGAAAGTCTACGAATCAGCATACAACCATCCATATCTACGATCACTCAAAAATAACATACAAACCAAAACTCGCACCAATATTTATTATTATAATTATTAAAAGTGCATGACCTGCTAGCTGACCAGAAGAAATATAGGAATACCAGAAAATACCGTGAAAACATATATCCATCAGTTAAGTGAGTCTTAATAACAAGTCACAACTGATGACAAAGATTCATTTGATCCCTTTGTCATGTAGCCCTCTGAACAACTTTCTTGCTTAATGACCTATCAATTTAAAGAAAATAAACGCTCAACCCAAAACTTGCGTGCCTCATCCAGTTGCGTTGCCCCATGAATCTATTGTCGTTGGTTATTAATCACTTTCTTATTTTATTTTGACCCTCTAAGATTAGATGTTCATAGCAGAACCATATTACTCCCACTACATGCAGATCGTCCATCTCATTAAGTCATTATTGACACACATACCTCGCATGTGCATGTTGCATAGTCATCAAAAGTCGATATGAAAACAACACAAGCCACGGGAAACATGAGTAATCCACACATTATACATCACATAATCTTCACACACATTCACATTTCGCACAGTCTACCACATGACGTTGTCAACCACATGTGCCAAAGCTATGACCTACTTTGTGTTATGATATCTGCCTTTTCACTAATAATGTTGCCCACCAAGAATAAGATGAGTTGCCTTTGAATGCCCGAAGGGCAATTGGATTATGACCAATTATACCACTTGCCCTTCGGGCATTCAATTGATCATAACCCAATTGCCCTTAGAGTACTTGAAATAAAAGAAGTGGATGTAATGTGACACTTGCTCATTCAGTTTTGCACTTTCACAACTTTCACAACTGAACTGGATGTACTTGAAATAAAAGAGAGAGTCAGCAAAAAAGTTAGTTGTAAAGTAGCTTAGAGTACTTCAAATAAAAGAAGTGGATGTAATGTGACACTTGCGCATTCAGTTTTGCACTTTCACAACTTCATCATGTAGTACAAGACATAACATCCATATAGGTTGATAACTTTGGGTTATTGGTGTTAGTGGAGATATGCAATAGTTAAGTTTGTATCAGATTATGACGACAAGAATTTTTGTTGAGGAAGTTAAGATATAATGGTTGTGGAGCCGCCTTAGTTTGGTACAAAGAGAATGGCATGGTGGTGTGTTTTATGACATAATGCTGATCTGCATATTGATCCATGTTGCCCATGACTGCAACCTTTAAGCAATATGATATGAATATACACCCAATTTTAAAAATTATATTAAAAACTAGGAATTAGCCTCATACGGCCGATCTCGGAAAGGTGGTTATATAGTAGTATGTACTACTATAAAATAATCTTACCTTAGATCGGTGCCCAACTTTGTGTAACTCCCAAAGTTTGATTAGAAGGTGAGTATATGTTCAAGAGCGTGAATTTTGGTTCACGCTAGTGGCAAAACGTACAAATTTTATTGATCTTTGGTTAACTAATTGCTTATGACATAGAAGTAATTTCTATATTAGGAAAGAAGTAGTTAGTTTCTTTTTATTTCTTTCTTTGTGAACCTACGAGTGCATATACTTGTGTGGATGATAAAAGGGAATTCAACCCAAATACGGTTTAGAGACAAGACACACTCAAGCACAACAACCATATACATGTACAACTCTGCATTACCCTCTGTGGCGAGTTCTCTCTTTGCTAGCTAATGGGCGAAAGAAGCAACTCAATCCACAATACAAGGAAAATGGAAAATAAAGGCAACATGCAGTGAAGAAAATCATGAATTCTTCTACAATTTTCCCGACGCCACTGATTCCAAGTAAATGTGCCCATTGCACATAGTGTGCAATGGCTTTTCATTCTATTCAAATTTTCCCCCGTACGATACTAGAGCTCGAATGAATATTTGGGCAAGCGAATATCTTGTAGCATGCCAATGTGCAGTTTAGATAGAAAAGTTGGAAGGGAACTCATGGGAGGTATATGGTTTTATATGAGGACTATCATGAGTAGGCAGATAGTGTATAAATTAAGTTCACGTGCTCACCACAAACTTAAAAGAAGCAACATGGGTTGGTCCCCAAGTGGATAAGTTCACAAAGTAGCTGGAAATGAATTTGCTTTTCTTAAGATGTCCATCTACAACGATACATGAAACCGGATGTTAAATTGATAGATTGGTTGTGTTAGTGTGGTAGAGAAGTTCCTCACTCATGTATTGTTGATGTTAGAACACATTCTCATATATTGCGATGGACACAAGGTGAAAACCTAAAAAGAGGGTAGGACGATAGTACAAAACAGAAAAGGATACTACTTGGTAGAAAAAGTAAATCATAGTTGCGACTAACCATGACATTCAGATATTTTATATCAAACTAGCAAACACCGGTTATCAACTCGTGCTTTTGCACATGCTATAGCAATACATGATCCTGCTAAATTTCAATACCAATATACTTAGTACTGTTCAACTCTTTTGATCAAATCCATTTAGGACACATTTGATTCAAACTGTATCATTGCAAGAACAATACTGGTGGCGACTTTGTGAGTGCATACCCTCTTTAGTTCTACGTCTGGATACCATTAGGCACTAATCTAAATACATGAAAAGACTAATCTCGACCCATTCTTAAATAGTGTCATCACAGGGACAAACATACCATATATGCCTTTTAACCAAGTGCATTATCACTCCTAGTTATGCATATACGTGTCTAAGGTAAAGTTCTCGTATCAGACAGTTTTCATTGCAAAATAATCTTAGATTCGTCTAAGCTAAGTTTTGTTGAAAATTTGACCTCACAGATCATATGCTCTAGCCTCCTAGCAATGGTGGTTCATATGCTCACGGCTTGCCTTTGCGGCAACCCAACAACCCTACGCAAGTGATATCTCAGCCGTGGCAGACACGGTTGGTGCCTTCGGTGGCAACAGCATACCCTACCACGGACACCGGCCCGGCCCTGGTAACTTGTGGGCTACCCGAGTCAAACCCAGGCCACCACCACAAGGACGGCGAAAAATCAAGCGGGGAAAAAAAGGGGAGGGCACAGAACACAACGCACGGCACCGTCACCGCTTGTCGCCGTCCAACCTCCTCCCCCATGAGGCCGGCCCCGAGGCGCCCCGCCTCCGCCTCCTCCTCCTCCTCGGCCCAGCAGCACTAGCAGCCGACGATCCGCCCCACGCCGGCCGCCGCCATGCTCTTCGCGCGCCGCGACATCGAGGCCGCGGGCGCCGGCGCCGGCGCCGGCCAGGACGGCTCGCCGGCCGCCAAGAAGGGCAAGCCGGAGTCCGCGGCCGCCGCAGCCGTGGCGCGCCCCACGCTGACGCGGACCGAGGCGCTCGCGGCCGCCGCCGTGCTCGCGCTCTTCGTCGCCGGGATCTTCTGCATCTTCCTCGCCGCGCCCCGCCGCGAGTTCGGCCAGATCCTCCGCCTCCCGCGCAGCCTCGCCGACGTGCGCCTCCTCAAGTAGGGCTTGCTCTTCCCCTCCCACGCTTGCCGGCCCCACTGTGTCTTCTGGATCGCGGATACTTTCGTGGCCGCGGAATGTAGTTTGAATCATACTACTACAAGCGGAGTGAGGCGTCGATTTGATCTAGGAGTAGTGAGTTTCGTTTTCGATTGGGATTTTTTTATTTGTCGCGGTAGGTAAGCTGTGCTCGTGCACACATTCTAATCACAACAGACTGAAGCCATGCTCTACTCGATGCAAGCACTGACACAATTAGGAAATAAACAGCAAGGTGTATGGATACTAGTTTCACAGTAGAACAGAGGGAATACTAGTTCATCCGAAGAGACGACAAGTGAATATTCTTTTCCTGGTTGCTGTCAAGTTCCGCGCAAAACAATATTCTGAACTTCACCGAATTGTTGGTTTGCTTGAATCCAGACATTAGAATATGCGCCGATGGATCTCCATTGTAACTTATCAGCATACTCTAGTGCATTCAGTTATGTTTCTAATTACTAGTGGCAGTGTTCTTCTACAAGCAAGCTGAATGCATATGATGGGTTTTCTTTACTCATCGCGTTATCAGGATCGAAGCATTAAGATACATTTGATGATTGTTTTTTACAGGCAGTACTAAATACATGATCAGTGCATTTTAGGATACTGACATTCCTTTCTGAAACTTGCAGGGACAACCTTGCTGTGTATGCAAGTGAGCATCAGGCAAATTTCGTGCTGGGGTATTGCTCCATATACATCTTCATGCAAACATTTATGATCCCCGGAACAATATTTATGTCTTTACTTGCTGGAGCACTTTTTGGGGTGATTAAAGGGGGCGTTTTGGTCGTCTTCACTGCCACAGCTGGGGCATCATCTTGCTATTTTCTCTCCAAGTTGATTGGCAGACCTTTGGTTTGCTGGTTGTGGCCTGAAAGACTGAGATATTTCCAGTCAGAGGTAATCTTCTGCTTTTAATAGCAAACTGCTTACTGTATCTCCACTGGCAATCTTTTTCTTGAGATCTTTCCCCCAACTGATGAGCGCTTTCCTGTTCTTTATTTCATATAACTAATACTTTTGATTCTCTTGCAGATTGCAAAGAGGAAAGACAAGCTGTTGAACTACATGCTTTTTCTGAGAATAACACCAACTTTGCCCAATACTTTCATAAATATGGCGTCACCTATTGTCGACATACCTTTCCATATTTTCTTTGCTGCAACACTAATTGGACTCATCCCAGCATCTTATATTACTGTAAAGGTAAATATCAACACATGCAGTGACCTTATGTTTTGTCTCAGTTTTGTCTGAAACAAATTAATTAACCTGAACCAGAATCCATGTTTTATGTTCAAAGATCACATGAAAATGGACTAGAAGCGCTTAACCGTCGATGTTTGATTATCATAACCTTTTTCTGCGTTATAAACATTTTTCATTGTTATTTTGCTGACCCTGCGCAAGCGGGAGCTACATGCACCAGGTTGCCCTTTTTTTATTTTGCTGAAATATAACATGTTTTGGGGTCTGGATGCTCTTGCATTTTTCTTCTGCTGAAGTTTTGGGTGAATAAGTCGAAAATGGGTACTTGGTTGTGGGTGCATCATATAGGCTGTCCAAAGTACACTGGTGTTATAGTACCTATTTTTAGAAAGGCACCGCATTTCAAAGTGCATTTCCACATAAAACAAGTGCTTTGATTGGTTCAATAATTTATCTTAAGTAATTTTGCATTGTTGGAAGTTTGCTGGCTTCGTAGCTTCAGTAGAAGCTGCATGAGGAACGGCATCAACAAGGTGGTTTTGCTCAGAATAAGAAACATCAAGATTATAAAATGCAAGGAATATGGCAGAATATTGTTAGACTGTCTATACAAGCTCTTACCTACTCCCTCTGTCCCACAATGTAAGATGTTTTTGCAAGCTATGTTAGGGAGCATCTTTGATTGTGGGACGAAGGGAGTAGTACATAATTCCTTGTGGGACGGAGGGAGTAGTACATATTAGTGCGAGTCAGAATCAATGCATGAAACTATTTTAAAACAGTATATTAATGACTAGTTAACTTAGTTTGTTAGTGCTAAAAGACTACCTTTGTTTCCCACCAGGAAACCACCTAAGCTTTACTAGCAGCAGCTTTAGGTAACCAAGTTAGAGCCTGGATGGTTAGTGACCATCTTTGATAGCCCTTTGCTTATACAAGGATCAGGCCTCAGGTTTGGCTCCCTTTGTGTCTCACCATGGCAGGATATTTTTTTCAGTGGTAGACGATACCAACCGATAGCAAGACGCAGGTGTTGACTTTGTCAATATTCAAACACCGCGAGTATCCAGTTTTTATCTTGTGTTGAAGTATTTGAAATTTTCATAACAAATGCTACTTCCAGTCATTATCCTTGTGCATTGATCTGGCTGTGCATCGGGGAACAAACTTGTTTGCTTTTGGAAGCATCTCTGAATGATAGCTTAATTTCCGGACAATGAGTTCATGCCTGCTAACTATTGTTTTTACCACTGTCCCGCAGGCTGGGAGAGCTCTAGGCGATCTAAGATCAGTTAGGGAATTGTACGACTTCAAGACATTAGTTGTTCTGTTCCTCATTGGATCTGTCGCCGTCGTCCCAACCATCCTGAAAAGGAAGAGAACATACGAGTGATGCCTCAGGCGAGACATCTACATATACAGTCCCTGATGCCCCAGCGTGTACTAGCCTCTCTTTTTTCCCCTTTTCTTTTTCCTTCCCTATATATGTATACCTATTTAATTTAGCTGTAAAGATGTAAGAAACGGAATGGCTCCCTTAAAAGTCGGTATTACGCAATAAAAAAGGCGTTATTGCTGTGTCTGCTTCCCTGTTGTTCTGAAGTTGCAGTTATCTTTGCTATCTGATTTCCAAGCGCGAGTATCCAAGGATTTTCTACTAGCAGCCTGGCCATGCTGTCATTACATTTTTGTTTGGCTAAATTTTGTTTAGATATGTGGTGTGGTTATTTTTTTTAGTGGAATGTACATGATGGCTATAATTCCCCCCTTTTTTTAGCTCTACAGAATGGTTATAATTGAGGGATATCGAGTTTCTAAACTGGAGCTCAAATGTACCCTTGTGAACAGTATAATCACGAAAAAAATGATGTTTTCAAAAATTCTGACTTTTTTGGCAACAAACGTTGTTGAATTTTCTACATACGTGTGAATTTGTTGAAGAAAAACTATTCACAAAAAAACAAATTCGATGCTCCAAAAAGATTTTCTGAAAGCATTTTTTAGTGTTGATTTGTTATTTTTGCCCGGACCTCCAAGAATGTGATTTCATCATTAAAATTTGCATGCATGCAAAGGATATGCATTTTTTGTTAAAAAAATCAGAAATTTAAATTTATTTAATTATTTTTTTGGCATTTTAGTGTTCATAGCAGAAGCAATTGAGCTTGGAATTTTTTTTTTTGAGATTTGATTTTAGAATCAACACTTTCACAATATATTTTTGGGCAAAACACTTCACAATTGAGCCGAGCCGAAACTCCGCGTGGCTTTTTAGGCCTTTGTAGTAGGCTCAGCGACACTTCGGCCTCGAAAGGCCCAAAATCAAGCCCAAAGCCCAATACCGGAGCAGCAGCCTCCAGCCACCTTATCGTCTCCGCCCTCGGGTTCTATCCTGGACAGAAGATTCCACACACGCACCTCCTCGTCGGGCGAGCGCAGCAGAAATGGCGACCCTCTCCATGGTCTCCGGCCCCGTCGCCACCTCGTCTCTCCCCCTCTCCACCCGCCGCCGCGCCTCCTCCGTCTCCCTCCCCGCCCCCAAGGTGAGCACCGCCGCCCTCTTCCTCCCCTCCCCTTTCGTGCACGACCCCTTGGGGAGAAGGAGCACACGCCGCTTGCGTCGTCTGTCTCTGTGTCTGTAGTTCCACTGATATGCCCGGGATGCTGAAAGAATGGGGCGAGCTGGTGTCCGTTTCTGTTTCTCTGTGGGTGCTTGAACTCCTTGTGAACCATGAATGCCCTAGCACATTTTGCCTGATAATGTAGTGATTTCTTTGCACATCGATGTGAATGTTACAGGGATGGGTTATTTGTTATTTTTCTTCGCCATATATGTCCCTTGATATGTCTGTACAGAGGAGATGTTCTTCCATATGTAGATGTGTGCAGGGTGATTGTTTTGTGGTTTTGATTCTTCTGTTTATTGGGGATTTTATTACAGAAGGGAGGCATTGGTCACGGCGGCCTGCGGATCGAGTGCATCCGTATCGGTGGTGTTGAGATCCCAAACCACAAGAGGGTGGAGTGCTCGCTGCAGTACATCCATGGCATCGGGCGGAACCGCTCCCGCCAGATCCTTTTGGACCTCAGCTTCGACAACAAGGTCACCAAGGACCTCTCCGAGGAGGAGGTCATCACGCTCCGTAAGGAGGTCACCAAGTACATGATTGAAGGAGACCTTGTAAGGCTCTGACCCCTTTGCTAACACTCCGTAAGGAGTATGATTTATTCCATTCCATGTTGTTACAATAACAACACCGTCATGATACATTCTATCAGAGGCTTAGCTAGGACCTATTCAGTGCTTCCCACATTTCTTTAAAACATGCATTTCACTGTT
This sequence comes from Triticum dicoccoides, assembly GCF_002162155.2. Lineage (NCBI taxonomy): Eukaryota > Viridiplantae > Streptophyta > Magnoliopsida > Poales > Poaceae > Triticum > Triticum dicoccoides. The sequence continues at coordinate 27,862,576 of NC_041387.1, forward strand.
ATAATGGTAACATCTCCAAAAGGTATAAAAGTAGCATCTCCAAAAGATATGAAAATACTGAACAGTGCCATGTTTAGAATTTATCCCATATTTTGATGATAACTATGCCATCAGGATATTCTATTGGAGGCTTATAATTAATTTGCTACTTGCTAGCAGATGTTTAGTTCTCTCCATGGTTCTTCAAAAATGAACTGAACATTGCCCCCCAATGCTTTACAGAAACGGTTCAACCGTGTGGCGATTGAGAGGATGAAGGAGATCCGGTGCTACAAGGGCATCCGGCACAAGCTCGGCCTCCCGGTCCGTGGCCAGAGGACAAAGAACAACTGCAGGACGCTCAAGGGGAAGAGGGCTTCCGTCGCCAAGAAGAAGTCGGCTTCGTCCTCCGACGAATAAGTGACACTGCCATGTGTATTTACCTCCTGTTTGGTTTTTGTTTGCTACATCACGGCGCTACCACCATTCGGTACTCCGTTTCAAGTTTCCATTCCGTCGTAGATGAATTGTGGGGATATGGTCGGATGCTGCTGCAAAGTTTATAGTCATGACATCTCTTCTGTTATATATGCACTGATTCTAAATCATCATGGTTACATGTGTGTTTCGTCCCAAGCACAAATGTTTTCTGCACGCGTATCTTCGCCGTTGCAAGATTATGTTGTGCGGTCATTTTGTTTGCAAGCTAGACAGAGGAGCTCCAGTGGCAGCTCGGTAATGCGACTGTCAGGCTTGATTGCCACACAAATGATGCAAAAATTAAATCCAAGGCACCGAAAACCTTTGAATTTGGGGTGAGTTTGGGGTCTAGCAGTAGCCAATTTGTGCAAAGTTCAGACATCTGCTTCTGAATTTGACCGACCATGTGAGTTATTAGACGTCCGGCTCCCACCCCACGCGCTATACCGACCACTCAAAAACCCCGCGACCCGTTCGAGCACACGACTGCGGCTGCAACGCTCACACAAAAATCCCTTCCCTCCCTCGCTCCCGTGCCGCGGCCATGGCGCTCGTCTCGCTCTCGCTCTCGCCCCCGTGCGCGCCCGCCTCCTCGTCTTCCTCCAGCCACCTCCTCACGCCGCCGTCGCTCGCTGGCGGCAGCGGTAGCAGGAGAGGAGGGCCACGGGGCAACGCAGGCCTCGCGCTAACGCTGCCGGCCGGGCGTCGGGGTCGGGAGTGGAGGGCGCCGGTGTCGTCCTTCTCGTCCTTCCTGCCGTCCTTCTTCACGGGGAGCAAGAGGAAGGAGGAGGAGGACGCCAAGAAGGCGGCGGCGCTCAAGGCGGAGCTGCTGGCGGCCATCGCGCCGCTCGACCGCGGCGCCGAGGCCACGCCGGAGGACAAGGACCGCGTCGACCAGGTGAGGCGACCTCCTTTTCCTGCTCCACCTTCCACGCCGGTGCTGGTCTCCATGATGACTCACGCCTCCGTTTGGCTGGTTGGTTGGTCCAGATCGCGCAGCGGCTGGAGGAGGTGAACCCGACCAAGGAGCCGCTCAAGTCCGAGCTCCTCAACGGCAAGTGGGAGCTCCTCTACACCACCTCCACATCCATTCTCCAGCCGCAGGTTCCTCCTCCTCCTCCTTCTTGATTTAGTATTTAATTCAGCTTCTCTGTGATGTGATGCATTGCATCAAAGGCCAAAAATTAGCATCCTATTGATGCAGCTGTTCATTGTTATCTCTCTCTCTTATGGCAATAATCATCACCTAAGCTGGGCAGCTGCATTCCTTGCAAAACAGAACAGGATATGCGGCTGCATTCATTTCTTTTCCACTCCAAAAAGGCTAGCCTCTTGTTGAAGGCAGCTGGAATCCTCTCAAAATAGTCAAGAGCTTGTTTGTGTAGGCATATTATCCTGTTGGAATATCACATTGTGTTCAGTTTACTGATATATGCAGAGGCCAAAGTTTCTGAGGTCATTCGGGACGATTTACCAAGCGATCAACACCGACACCTTGCGAGCCCAAAACATGGAGACACTGCCTTACTTTAATCAGGTAATGTAATTTCCACCAAAAACTAGTTCCAGTGTGTGTGCCTTCTCCCTAAAAGAGATTATATTGCAAAATTCCTTTCTTTGTTTTCCTTCGCTAAGAAGCAAAGACTTGTCGCTCGGGAACGATATGCTTTACCGATTATATTTGGCATGATAGAGATCAGTTTTAGTATGTGTTATGGTGAAGTTGTGGATAAGCACCTCCCAAAGGTTGGGATAAGGGGGTGCGTTAGTTGAAAGATTGATTGATTGCGCCGGTGAAGGCTTTACTTCTCTTTGGACATCCGGTGAAGCCTTACCTGATTTAGAACACAAGATGTCCATTTCCTCCTTGCAACCTTGTTATCTGTCGACGACTTGAGCTTGCGCATAACTGATATAGCACGGTGTCGGTAGGCACATTCAATGTAACTTTATCACACCGCTAGTTCGGTTTATATAAATTTTGGAGGCGCATTACGAAATCAGAAAATTAAATAGCATGCATGATGTCGTTGGTAAAATTTTAGCGTTTTTAACAATAATAGTGGTTACAGCTTGCAAGTGCTGCTTCTGTTCTGTGTGTGTAGCGTGGTGATGTAATAATATTTGATTCTGCAGGTTACTGCCAATTTGGTGCCTCTCAACTCTAGAAGAGTGGCAGTTAGGTTTGATTACTTCAAAATATTTAGCCTGGTGAGACATTTTATCTCCTACTGTAGTCAATACTCTGCTTTTACACTAAATAGTTGATACTCAGTAGTCCACTTAACATGTGCTAATAACTTTTACCATACCATAAATTTTAATGTTGTTTCGTGATTAGATCCAAATCAAAGCACCTGGAAGTGGCAAAGGTGAACTAGAGATCACATATCTTGATGAAGAGCTCAGGTCAGCTTGTCTGCCCCTCCCAATGGCTTCTTATGTGGAGTACCCGCGGCTGTGCCCTAAAATGGATTCATTCCCCCACACTATTCTCCATCGTTACGATACTGGACTATTTTAAAATCAAATTCCACCCCCTAAAAGATAATTAAAACTAAATAAATCAGTTATCTGCAAATCTGACCATGGCGCATACATAAATGTTTCAGCATTGGAAATGCATACCCTTAAAATAGACATTGAAATGTCACTGCTACACCTCATTTTTTCCATGTAATTTGTACCCTTCCAGTGCTCAAAGTAGAATAGTTTTGTGAAATAATTGCCCTCCTGAAATCCTGATGGGTGTCTGTATGCAGTGTTTGTTTTTTGGGGGAATAAAATGTATGTTGTGGTGTACTGATGCTGCTTGAAATCTCCTCGCTGGATTTGCAGGGTTTCGAGAGGCGACAAGGGGAACTTGTTCGTGCTCAAGATGGTCGACCCATTATACCGAGTTCCGTTGTAATAATAACAGTAGCTAAATGCTAGTGTCTACGAGAATCAGGTGTCAACTATCCAGAATGTTCTTTTTCTCGTGATACAGGACGGGTGTAGATATTGATGTTTGAGCTTAGTCTATACAGCTGATAGCACATTTGAACTGACAGAACTCAGATGTGTCGACGACGAAATGGGTATATATATATGTGTGTGTGTGTTTGGTCCTAAACTCCTATTCTTCTTCGCTGTTGAAGCTCGGTAAATGCGTTTGGGTTGCAACTCCTAGAGATTTTACCCCCCATATTACCTTGTTTTAGCAAGATGATTGATGAGGCAATCTCCATGGGGCAGATTCAGTTGCAGACAAAAAGTCAAGCCACTGGATAGGAGAAGTGCCCAAAGGAGAAACCACAGCACTAATAATGCTACATCATTAAACTCAACACCTTACCCATGTTAAATCAGACAGAGGCATGCTGTTTGTAGAGCGTGTTTATGCGGTCAGTTTAACCACCCCTGTCCCCATTGCCCTCCCTCGACGAAATCTCGGATTTCAACCTCATCGTGACCACGGTTTCCTATATAGTATTATCTTCAGGCATCGTTTGCAGGGTGCTAATGGGCTATCCTTGGTGCCCTATACCGCTGTCCTGAGATTGACGATCCCTGTATGCCATCGCGGTGAGTTGCATCTTCTCATGAAATTTGCTCGTCTCCAGACAGACGACGACATAAAACGATACTTCAGCCCTTGCTTCCTCCAGTTTACCAAATACAGCCACCGTACGGTATTAACTGTCGTTGAAATGAGTGTATCTGCACATTTCAACGACAGTTAATTCCGGGCAAAGGGAGTACCTCTTTCATGAACTGGTATTGTGTGCCATGTGTTATCCGAAGTACATCGATCTGCTGCCCTAGTTAACGATTTCATATTGTCATATGTGTACTCAAGCAACCTATGGCATGGAGGAGCTTTTAGTTAGCTCTGTTCAGCGGTACAAAGAAGGATCAGTCAGGAAAGTTGAAAATAGAGAGCCATTGTTAGACAGAAGACCATCACAACATAAAACCTTGTGTAAAAATGTGCTACAGTTTCTGAAAAGGCATGTCCATACCCTAGCAATGCCAAAGTTAGCATCAGCCAATTGCACAAATAGTTGATAAACAAGGCATATATACTAGCAGGGAAAGCTTTTGAATTGGATGAAAACTTTTGCCCTTGAAACGCTGCTGAGTAGGATGTATAGCCAATGTTAAATCTACTCTCTTTTCTCAACGGTCGTTTTCAGGAGGAAATCAAGCATGCCAACCAATGGGACAACCTTTGGCACCAATTAATCTAGGTACACAGAAAATTCTAAATTTATATACGTAATGCTCCTACCTTATTCATGCCATATGAAAAAAGGAGGTAGATTGATGTTATTGCCTTATGGATTGACTCCATATACAAATAGTTTTAGGTTCTTGTAATTTCTTAGAAGATTTAATATTTGCATAAAATGCAAATAAACCTCAGAGCTGATATTTATCTGCTATACACATTTGATCTACATAATATATTTGTTACTAGCACAGTAAGTTAATTAAGAGCCCTGATATCTAGATAGTAGAGACATCTCTTATAGCTAAGTAAAATGAACTTGTACTAATTTATAGACCGTGTGATGATCAAACTTAATCACTTCAGAATGACAATAAATATAATTAAGTGATCAATCCTCTGGTACATTTCTCGCCTAGTCATAAGGTACAGATATTGGCGTTTTTTTTATCTGCACTATGAGAACTAACTGATCAACCCTCTGGTAGATTTCTTGGCTAGTCATAAGATACAAACACCGAAAAGATAATTTCATCAAAAAATAAGGAATTAGTACAACATATGTGTGATTATAGATAAAAATAATTATTACAGGATAAATGTACCCCTAAATAAACAATTATAGGATACATGTGCTGCCGCTGCTCTTGTCTTTTCGTCGTTGTTTTAGGGCTTGTTAGTTGTGCCCTCAGCGAGACCCTGGATACTCTGTGTGTCTGCTACTTGTGTGTGTGTGTGCGGTGTGAGCATTTGTCGAACCTTGTTGCTCTGGTGGTTTGATTTATATATAAAGCGGGGCGAAAGCCTTTTTCGATAAATAAACAATTAATGAAAAATTACTATTTACGCGTGG
>NC_041387.1:27868603-27875931 GCF_002162155.2 Triticum dicoccoides
TTCTTTAGCAAATTAGCATGAAATCCCTATTGTTAGGGGTGGGGGGGGGGTGGGGGGTGGGGGCTGATGGTCCCCCTGTCTCCGCCACTGAATCCAGGTACAGAGAAAGCCCTAATTTTATGTATGCAATGCTCCTACCTTATTCATGCCATATGAAAAAACAGGTAGATTGATGTTATTGCCTTATGAGTTAATCCCATATACAAATAGTTTTAGGTTCTTGTTATTTCTATTAGAAGATTTAATATTTGCATAAATAAATAAATAAACTTCAGAGCTGATATTTACCTGCTATACACATTTGATGTACATAATATATTTGTTACTAGTACAGTAAGTTAATTAAGAGCCCTGATATCCAGATAGTAGAGACATCTATTAGCTAAGTAAAAGCAACTTGTACTGATTTATAGACTGTGAGACGATCAAACTTAATCACTACAGAATGACAATAAATATAATCAAGTTTTTTTGTAGGGTTTCAAGAGGCTACAAGGGGGATTTGTTTGTGCTGAAGATGGTCCGAGTTCCGTTGTAATAATACTAGCTAAATGCTACTCCCTCTGTCCCAGAATATAAGAGCGTTTTTTACACTACACCAGTGTAAAAAACGCTCTTATATTCTGGGACGGAGGGAGTAGTCTCTACCGTGAAGAATAGGGTACCAACTACCCAAAATGTTCCTTTTTCCCATCTTGGGGCAATACAGGACGTGTCAATATTAATGTTTGCGCTTAGCCCCTATCAGCAGATAGCACATTTGAACCGACAAAAATAAGATGTGTAGACGACGAAATGTATATGCATTTGCCGCTTGGTCATAATTCTTCTTCGCTGTTGAAGTTCAGTAGATGCATTTGTTGGTCATAATTGCAACTCCAAGAGTCTTCCCTCCCATATTACTACCTTGTTTTAGCAAGATGATTGATGAGGCAATCTCTATGTGACGGATTCAGTTATGGTCTTATGGACAGAAAGTCAAGCTCCTGGATAGGAGAAATGCCCAAAGAAGAAACCACGGAACTAATAATGCTACATCATCATTAAACTCAACACCTTATCCATGTTACATCAGACAAAGGCATGCTGTTTGTAGAGCGTGTCCTCCCTCAACAAAACCTCAGATTTCAATCTCATCATGACCACAGCATCCTCCGTATCATCATCTTCAGGCATCGTCTGCTGGGTGCTAATGAGCTATCCTTAGTACCATATACCACTGTCCTGAGTTTGACGATCCCTATTTGCCATCACGGTGAGTTGCGTCTTTTCATGAAATTTGCTCGTCTCCAGACGATAGCCTAAATGAAACTTCTGCCCTCGCTTCCTCCAGCTTACCAAATAGCTCTTTCATGAACTGGGATTGTGTGCCGTGTGTTATCCGAAGTATATCTGCTGCCCTAGTTAACGATTTCAGAGCGTCCTCCGTGTACTCAAGCAACCTATGGCATGGAGGAGCTTTTAGTTAGCACTGTTCAGCGGTGCAAAGAAGGAACAGTCAGGAAAGAAGAAAACAGAGAGCCAGTGTTAGACAGAAGACAAACATAGGGACTACTTGCGAATTTTAGTTACTACTCCCTCCGTTCCTAAATATAAGCCCTTTTAGAGATTCCAATATGGACTACATAGGGAGCAAAATGAGTGAATCTACACTCTAAAATACGTCTATACACATCCGTATGTCGTCCGTATTGAAATCTCTAAAAAGGCTTATATTTAGAAACGGAGGGAGTATATGAAAGACCATCACAACTAAAACCTTGTGTCAAAATGTGCTAGGGTTGCTGAAAAGGCGTGTCCATATCCTAACAGTGCCAAAGTTAGCATCAGACAATCACACAAATGATTAATGTGACATCATAGATGACACATGAACCCTTACCATTCGAGCTTTCCGCAAGTATAGAATTGCAGTCCGACCATTGGATGAAAAGGTGGGTAAACTCCTGATGAAAGTGCAACAACATTAGCAAACATCGAGTTTTGCCATAAACAGTGAGCTAACATAAGAGCAATGAAAAACTGAGAAAACATTCTTTTCAATGAAAACAGACAGCAGTTTTTATTGTATCGCTTGCAAATGTCCTTTCAAACGGTTAAGATTATATATAAACTTTTGCCCTTGCCCTTCCTTGCTGATATAATGTTCTACCAGCTACTATGCGGCCTGTGGGTTGTGGCCAAAAATATCAACGTTATCATGCAGCAGCAGTTGCAGCATAGATACTTATTGTACTGATCATGATCACAGCAGGGTTCTCACTTTTTGTTCACTGATGATGATATTTTTAGCAAGTGCTATCAATAAGTTTAGTTTTGGAATTTCAATGAAAAGAAGCATAATAGCAGGTTTCAACCTATGAATTGTTTCTTTACAAGACAAAAACAGATCATCCTAAGTCCACTCTTCACTGTATATTTCTTTATGGATTAACCCTACAGGTTTCAGCCTATCAAACTTTTAAGACAAAAAAAACGAGAGGCCTAAAAAACAAGATCAAACAGGAATAGGGATAACAGATGGAAAGCACTTCCTGGCATGAGATTGAGACAATTTTCTTACAAACATGCAAAGTTTTTCCTGAAGTTAACCTCGGATGTCAGAATATGGTTTGGTAGAATTCAAACCCTTTAATTCAGAACCATGATGTTGTAAAATATATATTATATAATTGTATAGCATAAGATATTCCCAGTTAAATACAATAGGATCAAGGTTGCCTTACTTTCATAAACTGGAATAGTCATTCTGCAATACATTAATGCAGTCTGCCAATCTTGCAACTCCATATATATCTGCAGCAATGGTATGCCTGGTGAGATAGTAGATCTAGTGAAGTGCATGGGTGAGTGGGGGCAGTAGTTAATGATACAGTCATTCTAGTAAATGTGTCGTGCATCCTTAAATAATTGTTTTTCCTACACAAGCTAGAAATATACCTTCAGGAGTGTTTCACGTGTGTGAAGCAAAGTGATCGAGAAAGAATGGTAATGCTTCTGTTCTAACTGCTCAATGATCTTGTACACTGAACCTGCTTCACTATTATCTATATTGCTTCTTAAGGTCGCAAATTTTGTGAAATACAAAACATAAGCTTATTAGATATATTTGTTTCAGAAAAAATTGATAGCAAAGGATACTTCCAGATGAAAGAAACGAAGAAGCTTTGTCAGACAGCAGTAATATTTCACTTGACACCTTCTTTACCTCTTCTTCATCTCTAGAAATGCTACATTTCTGGCATGTATAAGCCTTCTTTCCTAGAGATGTTGAATAGATATAGAATGTAAGATAAAGAACGATTGCTTATGATTTAGAATTTTCTTTGTTCCATCTCTTCATTTATTATTTTCCTAATTTCCAACCAACCCGAGTCAGGCAGCAGAAAGCCATCACACTTTTGGTCCTTGCATCTGTATCCCTCCAGGAGAGCATCTTCCTCAGAATCCTGTAACATTGACGAAAATGTAACAGAGCTCTGACTTGAAATTTTGTAGCAAGGTACATATATATCATATATGTGTCATGATTCCTTTCCGGATTTTTCACATGTTATAAATGTGTTTGTTAGTGGCCTAGTGCACTAGTAGAACCTCAAAGGTGCTAGTGCATACTAATGCCCCTGTCAAATGTTAATTTCCTGGGGAAAAAAAAGCGGGGAACCAGAATGGAAAACCTTAATACATTGGGGACATGTGCAGGTGAAGAAGTACTGCTTGAGATCATTGTGTCTCTTCAAAGTGGTTGCTGCAGTTTCGATATAACTTATTGATACCTGACAAAGCATATGCATCCAACATTCTCCAGAATGAGAGGAAATGTAAAGAAAAAGAAAGCATAGCATGCACATTAACAAATGAATGACGAAGGCAGAAGACCAAAAAATAGATTCCTTACCTCAGTATTGCTACTCAAGGGTTGCAACGCGCGTACATATGCAGTCCGACCCTCAAATAGCAAAACTGCATTTGGTACACAACTTTATACCAGAAAAGGGTAAATACAAATACAACATTTAACAAATGATCAAATCTGAGAGAAATGCTAAACAGGTGAACAAAAGCTCAGATACCACCTGTGGTTAATAATTGATATAGCAGGAAACAGTCCAGTCCCAAGGGGCCTCAGTTCAGGATCACATATGGTATGAGCATTGCAGGCGAACTGCACACATGTAGAAGACAATAAACCATTCACACTTATTTCATAAATAAGTTATGTATCATAAGGTGTCATGTGGTGCTACTACTACCACCGGCACGACAAGGCTAGAGCTCCCACAGTAAGTTGATCAGTTACTGTTGGTAGGGACAAGAAACAAAACTGCAGGTGATGGGAAAGCCGACATAGAGCTATCTTTTATTTGCTTCCTTCCAAGTAAGTATATTTACTTCCAGTTACATTTGTTAAGCTAAGGTTTGATTACATCACTTTGTTAGGTCCAGTCTTTAAAAGGACTTGGCACAGTTTTATTCTCAAGCAAGAACTAATTAACAAGAAAAGGGAGATTTGTCTCTGAACCCGGCCCTTCCCACAGTTGCACACCTGTACTTGGGTCGGGTGCACTGCAATCACAGCACTACCCAAGCCCAGGGGGTTGGGTCTAAGGCTTCCAATTACAGCTAAGATCTCAAGCACGTGACAATACACAATGCCAACTTCTGTGCACACAAAGGACTAGAATTACAGAAAATGGCCATGCTCTAAAACAAAGTTCAATAATTCAAGGGGAAGATGCCCCTCAGTGCCCTTATAATAAAGAAGAGTCAGGCACCCAGAAATGCGACAACGAAAGGTTGGAGTTCACACCTTATGAGGCATAGCTACCATCCGAGCATTCACTCGATCTCAACATGGCCATGGTCTAGGCAGACACACACTTTAATTTAGTGCTTTGCTATCAAAATATTGGGCATTACCTTAGAAAAAGTATGTGCAATTTCCTTCAGATCAAGTTCAAAATATTGAGTTTGGATGCCCTTGTGTTTCTATACTCTTCGTTGGTATGGTCCAAACTATTGATACCAATGACCGAACAACACAGCAAAATGTATAACTGGGGTAGAATAAGTATTACGACAACATGAGAGAGGTGTTTTAGCTCCCAGGTCCCTTGTGTCCCAATTTTTTTTAAAAAAAAAATCATATTTCAAAGTTTCATAATTTTTTTGAAAACAATTCCACATGTACCTATAGATGTGATCTACATGATGTAAAAAAATAATAATAACTGGTTTCATTTGTGGGGTGCAGAAACAACAAATGCGTGGATCTATAATACCGAATAGCATCTATTATAGATCCACATACTGGTCTTTTTTGTGTAGCCCTCAAATAAACATATTATCAAATTTTACAGGTTAGTAAGAATGTATATGTACTTGCGGAAAGAACTACAGATTTTTTTTAACTGTAAAGTGTGCTTTTCGATTTACAAAAAGGGCTCATTTCACAATATTTGGAGAACACATGTCTTTTCTCCAGTAGCATGCTAGTTTATCTACACAGGAAGTGTATAGACCTGATTTTACTCTACTCAAACAAGACCATACGAGTCCTTGGTTACTTGAGATATCAGGAAATTAGGACTTAACAAGGGAGGACAAGGCGGGGCGGGGGTGCTAGCTTGGCTAAGATAGAAAGTTTTGATGTGCATGTAGATTTGGTTCTAGTGCCGCCACCCTTTTCGAGATCTGTCAGGATTAGCAAGTTCTAGGACATCTCTGAGGGGTTCAGACCAAACACTCGATCTCAACGTTCAGAAATTAAAAAGCTATCAGGGCAGAGAAACACAAGGGCACCAAACACTCACAATAACACCTGAAACCAGCTGTTTTCATCAGCATAATGCATCACATAATTAATTTGAATCTCCGTCTACTATAGCAGTTAAAACATTTACGAACCTAAGGAAAAACATATTATGGGCAATTGGGCATTACCTTAGAAAAAGTATGTGCGATTTCCTTAAGATCAAGTTCAATTGAAGGGAGAATCAGCTGCACAAGATTGGCCATCTGAGCATAGAGGACCAATTGATTATCATCAACCTTCGAGATGTCTATTCATGCGAAGTCAATCCAACACTCTCAAATCATAATCTTTATAATTTATCATGAATCATGTGTCAAGAGGGCAGGATACGGGACTCCAGCGCATCCACCAGATCGTAGTTATCTGTTGCTGAAGATGGAATGGCCTGGAAATACAAGTAGTATCAAGCTAAGAGGATGCAGCCAACAATGATGCACTGAAAATACAGAGGCATTGTACAGAAAGTTTTTGTCAGGAATAGACCAAACCAGCCAATACCTTCTCGCTTTGCAGTTTTCTTCTTAGTATAAGCCGCACCATCAAACGGATTGTAGGAGTAAGCATCTTCTTCCTTTCCTCTGTGAGCGCTGAGATGGCTTGACACTCAAGTTGATGAAGCTTCCATTCTTCTTTCTATGCAATAACAAAAATTCACTGAAAGAAGTGACATCACTGAAAGCATAATAATCACCACAAAGAATGTTTACGCATGACCACAGAAGTATGTATTTGCCCATCAACGGCGTGAAACAACCGAAGGGCAGAGTCCGAACCTGGCACACGCTCCCGCAGTACCAAGCTACTCGACAAACCGAGCACTTCCTCAGGTTGCCGGAGGCGAAGCAGTGGTCGCAGCTCGATCCAACCGAAATCCTGTTGGGCGTAGAAGCATAGGGTTCCTGGCAAATAATGACCTCCCCTGCAAAACCGTCGCAGAATCCCACCTCATGAGCTTGATTATACATAAACCAGCAGGCCAAGCTCGACTCAAGGACTAGTATCATCCATCTCAGCGACATCTACGTGTGCCATTCATCTGGGCATTTCGCCGAGCGGTTCGCGGGCAGGTCAGCGTATAGGGGCAAAGAACGGCTGCGGCCGAGGGGAGGGAGGGCGGAGTTACCTGGGAAGAAGCTGCGGGCGGCGAGGAGGCCGCGGCCCTTTCCTGGAACGGAGGCGACGGCGAGGCCGCGGCCGGCGAGCTCGCGCTGCAGCTGCTCCGCCCACGACGCCATCCCTTGCCGCAGCGGGGACGCTCCGCCGCTTGCTGCTTCACCGGACGCTTGAGAAATCAGAGCAGAAACAGTGGGCCCCACCGCGCTGGAGGTAGTGAGGCCGACTTAACCGGGCCAGACGGGGTACCTGACGGATGAAAGCCCATATAGGGTTCTACGACTGGGCTTGGGCCTGCCAGGAGGCCCCGTTAGCCCAACCAGCACGGCGGCGGCATTTGTGGCAAAGAAAAAAAGGTTTTGCTCCGTCCTCCTGCTCGCTCGGCATCCATTTCAAAATT
>NC_041387.1:27876390-27883306 GCF_002162155.2 Triticum dicoccoides
CCCGTCCCACGGCCGCCGCCGCGCCCGCGCCGCACCACCGCGCGCGTAGAGCGCCGGGAAGCCGCCGGCTCCGAGCGTCCCCCTCCGCGGCCCCCGAAGCAGCCGCCTCAAGCTCCGGAACCCTAGGGTCTCTACCCCCCACCCGGTCCGCCTCTCCGGCGAGATGCCGCTGGGCCCCACCGCCTGCCCCGACGCAGCCGATGGAGAGGAGGGGTAAATTCCTCCGCCCCCCGGCCCCCGACGACGCCGCGGCCGCCGGCAGGAGCGCCACGTTCCCCGCCGCCGGGGACACGGGCCACACCAACCTCACCTCCTCCTCGGGCTCCTCCTCCTCCTCCACCGTCACGGGCGACCCTCTCGACTTCCTCGGCCAGATCCATGCGGCCTGCAAGCGCCAGAGGCCCCTCGGTGAGCTCAGCCACACCCTAACCGTTGCTTCCATCTAGGGTTATGCATCTAGTTTAACGTCTGTCACATGCAAATCGAACCAAGTTAACACGCAGTAGCTTCAGGACACGGGAAATGAACCTGCAGAGTAGATCCTGACTGTTAGTGCTAGCTCTACTTTTGTTTGCGGATTGTGAGCTGTGATGTGCTTATTTTGTAAGGCTATGTCAAAAAGACGTTCTAGAAAGTGTATCAATCGGTGTGGCAAATTAGATTGAAGCGAGATATTGTTTGTTATCCGAAGGTTGTTATATCACATTTCCTCTCAGTTGCTTTGCAATGCAATTGTATATTCACTGCAGCTTGATTAAGGAAAAAATGGTTATCCAAACACCCTATGCGTTGCTTCCATCTAGGGTTATGCATCTAGCCTAACGTCTGTCACATGCAAATCGAACCAAGTTAACACGCAGTAGCTTCAGGACACGGGAAATGAACCTGCAGAGTAGATCCTGACTGTTAGTGCTAGCTCTACTTTTGTTTGCGGATGGTGAGCTGTGATGTGCTTATTTTGTAAGGCTATGTCAAAAAGATGTTCTAGAAAGTCTATCAATCGGTGTGGCAAATTAGATTGAAGCGAGATATTGTTTGTTATCCGAAGATTGTTATATCACATTTCCTCTCAGTTGCTCTGCAATGCAATTGTATATTCACTGCAACTTGATTAAGGAAAAAATGGTTTTAAAGTTTCAGACTTGAGCTCAGTTTTAAAATCCTAGAAATTAGTTTGATGTTTTTTTTTTGTTTTTGCAAAATTCCTATGCGGTTTGCATCTCAGATTTCCGTCTATATGGAATCTAGACCTTTTCTTCTCATGGATTATATTAATTTAGATTCTGTCTATACGGAAGCTAGACTTTTCTTTAGATGAATTATATTAATTTAGATTCCGTCTATACAGAGTCTAGACCTTTTCTTCACATACTAATTTTTTTTTGAAATAAATGAAATATTGTAATGTTATATGTGGAATTTTAACATAAAGCTGAGTTATCGTCCTGCTAAAAAAAACATTTTTGTGGTAGGCCCTGTTCCTGGTAAGAATTACAGTTAAACTGTCTTTCGGATTCTATTCCCTGACCCTGCTACAGAGAAAGATGCTCGTTTCCAACCGAATTTGTCTAAAATGTGTTGTCATCTTGTTTTAACTTGAACTTGCCTCAGGTACTACAACACAGCGTGCAACTCGTATCCTGTTGCCTCGAGGTGAGGGGCCGGCGAAAGCTGGTACCAGCCCTTCTGTTAGACAGAGTTCTGAAGGAATGGCTATGCAGAAGCAGAGAGGCGTGCTGGCGGCCTCCAGGTTGCAAAAGGTGTCTCCTGATCAAAAGGATGTTAACGCTGGTGCAGGAGTACTGGCATCAAATCAAAACGACATGTTGTCTACACCTTCCATGTTGAGTACTATCACTGATACCCGCAATCAGAATGCTGGTCAAAACGACCAGCAGAAGAATGAAATGGATCTGTTTGTGAACAGGAATAAGTCGTCGTTAGATGTTTCTTCTTATAAGATCACATCTCGAAATGCATCAGTTGGCGATTCACACTTAACTTCTCAGGGTAAGATTCCTTTTTTGACTCTGGCTTTTTTGTAAAGTTAAATGCAGACCTGTTTCTGTATTTAGTTACCAGTTTACATTGCAGGTGAGAATGTAGGAGTAACCACTGACAGTAGAATGGACAGTATGTTGTCTTATCTGCATTCTGTTTCATTGTCAGCAGGAGATAATTATCATGTGGCTCAAGCAGCACATGATCAAGGCGGGAAACATCAGAAGCTTGAGCTAGCTGGTGCATCAGTTGAGATGGATGTCAAGTATGATGCAGCAACTTTGCCTCAAAAAGGGATTGAAGAAGCTTGTAATCAGAATCGAGAGCCAATGACCCGTTGCTCTGTCGTTGGTTCTTCAGTTACTGCTGTATCACTACATTCAGGGCATAATACACGAGTTCCTCAGAGTAACCAATATGCTTCGCCAATGCAGATGCCTGAATGTACAGTGGAATCATCTGCAGCTATACCAGGTAGTGTCCCTCCCAAACAGCAAGAAGCTGCAATGCCATCAAGTGTTGGTGATTGGAATCCTAAAAACCGTCAGGTTCCTAATACAACGGACAAAGCTGCCCCTGGCAATGGAGGTTTGCCATCCCGAGGCCAAGGGTTATCTGCTAATGAACAATCTACGTCTGCCAAGGATGGGGGTACTTCGCAAGCAAACAGGGATCAGAAGGAGCGCCGAAAAAAGGGTTATGATCCTGAACATTTCTTTAAGGTGAACGGGAAGCTTTATCAGAAACTTGGTAAAATTGGATCTGGTGGCAGCAGTGAGGTTCACAAAGTTATATCAATGGAACGTGCAATCTACGCCCTGAAAAATATAAAGCTTAAAGGTCGTGACTACCCGACAGCATATGGCTTTTGCCAAGAAATCGGTTACCTAAATAAGCTGAAAGGAAAGAGTAACATCATACAGCTAATTGATTACGAGGTACTGGTATTAACCTTATCTCTACTAGTTTTGGGCTGCATATAACTTGATACTTGTACACAGCATCTCTATTGAGTTATCGGACTCATTTTCTGTGTCCTGGGAGTATTTTATTAAATGCAAAGGGATGCTATGATATTTTAGTTTATTTATTATTCCATGCAGAAAATTAACTTCTATTGTCTTTGAAACTGGAAGCTTCTTGTTCCCTCTGCTCCTTGTATTGTCTAGAACTTCTCTCATAACTTTTGCCCTTCAGGTGCACGCATAACAGAATCATGTCCTTTGAAATTTCCAGTGCTTGATATTTTTTAAACTTCCATACAATTATGGTTAGGCTAGCACCAATGAAACTGGAAAAAACCCAGCTAGCGGAAAGTTAGCATCTTTTCTTATCAGGAGCCTACTTTGCCTGTGATTATTAAAATTTCAAGTTTTCAATCTGTCTTGCTGTGTGAAACCTGATTAAGAACAACTATGGATTGCCATAAGATATGCCACTCATCTTATTAGTTTACAGAGGGAGTAGTATTTAGCGGCAGCACTGTGCACAGGATACTTTCACTGTATAGAGGAAATATTATCTAATCTGCCTAAGGCTTTTGGCATGTACCAGGTCACTGATAAAAATTTACTTAAAGAAGGTCCTATCTCACCTCGAGATGGAAAAATTAAGGATGATCAGTACATTTACATGGTCCTTGAGTTTGGCGAAATTGATTTAGCACATATGGTTGCTCAGAAGTGGAAGGAGAGAAGCAACTCAAATATGAAAATAGATGAAAATTGGCTGCGGTTTTATTGGCAGGTAACCTTTATTTAATTCGAGTTAAGTAATAGCATAAGGCTTGAGTAGAGGACAATTAGCTAACTATGAACTAGAATGTAGGTGGATACCTTTGATGCAAGCTTTTCTTCCCAATCTTCAAATCAACATTAAAAAATTGCTGTACTTGGCTCGGTGAACCAAATCTTGTTAACTTATTTTAGAGTATGTTATCAATTTATCTCAGAAATGTTGTTCCAGATTTTTAATTGCATTGCCTCTTGCCAAACTGCTACACAATTTTCCATTGTTCATTTGTATGTGTCCTGCTTAGGTTAATGTTCACGCATTCTATTGAGTTACTGTGCTGTTAAAGTTTGTACTAAGCCCCAATACATCTTCTGTGCAATGTAGGTTAATATTTTATACTGATAGAGCTGAAAGTAATGTAGTCGACTATGATATATTCCATAATTATTGGCATGTGCAAAATTTTAATCATCCATGTGTTTATTTGGCTCTGTTAAACATATACTTGCTCCGTCCCTGAATTTAATGTGTAGTGTGATTCATGAGACGAGGCTTTGACCAATAATTAATTGATTAGTGTGTGGTTGTGTATGTGATATAAAAATGCAATCATTCTAATAACATCAATTGTGTCACATAAACCACATGTCTTTGTTGGCCCAAACCTTCTCTTAACGAATCAAAATACACCTTGCATTTCCGGGGACGTCGGTTACTAGAACTTGTACCTGCATTATTAGTAATGAATACGTTCAGATAAGTGGTTATTTTATTCTGAATTTCAAAAATCCTAGCGCCTTCTCAAATTTACCTTGTTTTGTGGTTCAGCAAATGCTTGAAGCAGTCAATACAATCCATGAGGAACGGATAGTGCATTCCGATCTGAAGCCTGCAAATTTTATGCTTGTGAAGGGATCACTGAAGCTAATAGACTTTGGCATTGCCAAAGCTATAATGAATGATACGACAAACATTCAACGTGATTCTCAGGTACCGTGGGATGCAATTTGCTTTCGCTTGTTTATTTCTGCAGTTGCATATACTTGTTGTATTAGTAAGAATATTACTGACCAGTCACATCAAGATTTGTTGTATCTGGCATGCTAATCTTTGATCTCTCCCTGTAAAGAGCAGGTAGGAACACTTAACTACATGTCACCTGAAGCATTGCTATGCAATGAGCAAGATTCCAGTGGGAACATTTTCAAGTGTGGTCGGCCAACTGATATCTGGTCTCTTGGGTGTATTCTATATCAGATGGTGTATGGTAAGACACCATTTGCAGACTACACGACTTTCTGGACCAAATTCAAAGCTGTTACCGATAGGAACCACAAGATCCGTTATGAACCGGTCGACAACCCATGGCTTATTGATCTAATGCAAAGGTGCCTGGCCTGGGACCGAGACGAGCGGTGGAGGATACCTCAGTTGCTTCAACACCCCTTTCTTGTCCCTCTGGTGCCACGGGATGTGCCTCCCATCAACCCTGATCCTGATCCGTGCAGCATGCTGATAGAGCAGGTCAGACCACACTGGGACAATCCCGAGGTTGCCAGACTTTGCTCCGAGCTTCGAGGCGTGATTGCAAAGTGCAAGGAGGATCAAAGCAGTCAAAGTACTGAAACCTAACACAGCGTAGCGTCGACGGCATGTTCAGCTCAGCGCGCGCCATCTTCTCCTCGAGATCAAGCATCAATTGCAACGATTCGATAGACAGCTACTCAGGCACTGCAGGTGTTGGGCAAGATCCGCGGCTGACCGTCACCGATTTTATGGCTCAATTGTGTTGTTACAGAAGCTCAGCACTTCATTGAGGAATTCCATGTATGTGTCGTCCTGAGGTCGTCGTTGGTGTATGTATGTATGCCCTCCTCTTCGGCTTATTTTGTTTGTCCCCAGAACAACCGGTAACCGGGGGACCATTTGTGACACGAGGTTTTCCTTGGTAGGATCCATCTTCCTGTTAGATGAGGAACTAGGCAGGTGGTGCTTTAGTCTCTTCTTCGTCTGTTTGGTCCTTCTGAATTTAGGGGACGGCGTCTGTTGTAATCTGTATATGTAAATAGCACCTGCATGATGAGTTGGGGTGGCAGGGAGAGGGAGGCGTTGTTTTGGTAGTGGGCTGGGCATTCTTGGTGCCCGGGTGTTAGGAGGAAGTTGATGCAAGCAATGCCATGGCAGGACTGACACTGATGTTGAAATTGAAGATATTTAGTAGTTGTATGTTAGTTGGGCGCAGGAGGCATCTTCCCTGGCCGCGTTTGATGATGATCCGACGGCGTTGGTTTTTCTGTTGAGATACTGTTGTGATCAAACCAACCGCAGGAGTCATCCCGCTGGTGCTGGTTGTGGCTTGTGAGCACAGTTCTCTTGTGTGTGCTCCAATCTGGGTTGATTATTATGTTTTTTACCAGTACGTACGTACGACTGAACCCAACGCACGAGCCCACAGCACCTTATCGACTGTCCAACCACGTTGTTTCAGATAGACGAGCCCCATCTGGTGGAAAGTGTTGGTGCTTTCCATCTGCAGATGCACAGCACAGGCATTATCTTTTGTAGCCTAGTGCAAGGGCACATGCACGCACAATGCCATCCATGCTCAGAGCAAACTCCAAAGGGGCGACCTATTTCGTCCGCCAGTGTCTGTTTCGATCACGACGGACAAAAACGCTGGCCCAATGCGACAATCCAAACCAAAAATGCGTTTGTTTCGTGTCTGCACCGACGCATTTCAGGCCCAAGAAGCGGACGCGTCGTGCATCCCCTCGGCGTCCGCCGCGGTACCACATGTCGGCCGGCCAACCACCCGACTCGGGTCACAGTTAACACAGACACATACGGATGGGCCCAGCTGGCAGTGTGTGGAAGGGCCACGTGCCCGTCCTTTTTAATGGACGCGTGCACGCGGAGGAGGTTCGCTGGCGGCATGAGTTCCTTATGCCGGAGCGCCACCACCGCGTCCACATCGACCATGACGTTCCCCCACCGCCCCCATGGGTATTGCCAGAGGATGAGAAGGCGGAGGCGGAGTACCAAGCCACCCTCGAGGAGGCCCTGGAGCACGCACTGGAGGCGGGCCGGCTCGAGGAGGACGCCCGTTGGGATAGGCTGGAGCACGCCCTTGCCTTGTCGGCGGCGGGGGATTCCGTGCACGCGCCATTGTTTGTCTCGCCAC
>NC_041387.1:27883481-27969424 GCF_002162155.2 Triticum dicoccoides
TTTGTGGATCGGCCAGCTCCGCGAGTGAGTGAGCGTGCTTCCCTGCAACTACGCCTCCACGCCGGAAGAGGAGGCGACCCACCTTGGGCGCCAGGAGCAGTAGCTACGCCGCGACGAGGAGGTGTTGCGCCTTGAGGAGAACGAGGAGGAGTGCGCCCACCTCGCTGTAATGCCGCCGACGCGGCAGACGCCAGAGTAGGCTGCCTTGGCGGCCTATCAAGCCGCATTCGGTTGGGCTGGGCCGCCTCCAGTCTTCATCGCCCTCACCTGCGGCGACGACGACAACAAGGGCAAGGGCAAGACAGTCTAATAGGGCAGCGCGCGGGCGCTTAGATTTTTTAATGTTTAGTTAATGTTTAAGTGGATTCTGGCCGGCGGTTAACCGGCCATTTTTATGTATAATTATGCTTTTATTACGTGTGTTTCGGCCACGTGGGCAAAAATGAATATGCCATCCGTTGGACGCACCAGTCGATTCAAATGAAAAAGCAGACGTCGCCTCTCTCCCCTCAGTGCAGTGGCCAGCAAAGCCGTGGCCCGGTCATGTGCAGCAGCAGCACCAGCACAGCCCGCGCGCCAGAACTCGCCACTGCAGCGCTGCTCGGCCCTCCCCTCAGTGTTCGCCATGACTCGCCCTTTATTTTTTTAGGTGAGCCATGACTCGCCTAGTACCACCACACTAGCGGCGCACGCAGGAGATGATTGATGGTGAGAGAGCCCCGGGAGCCACGCGTATGCCGAGCCGGGGGGAGGGGGCGTTTCTGACGGTGCGCGGCGCAGCCCCCTGCCCCCGAGCGGTCCACCACACACAATCCACTCGCCCGGTTTTGCTGACTGACCACCCTGCGACCGCACTGGCCGTGCACTCGCGCCAAAATGTGCACGTCACCCGTGCACCAGACGCCGACCAGAGCTCGTCTGCATGCGCGGCCGCAGGGTGCATTTACGCGAGTCACGTCGCCGGCGTCGGCCTGCCTGCGCTCGGCCGCTTTCCCCTGTCACAAACTGACTGCGCCGCGCCGAGAGAGCTGGAGTACCACCTTGGTCTAGTCCGTACTTACAAAGCAAAGAAAGCTAGTGGGACATACGTACATACTGTAGCTGGTACGTATATGCCCGGCCCGGCCCGGCCAAAAGAAATACCACGTGGTGGTGGTGGCAGCGGCGCTCTCGCCGCCACCAAGCACTGCTCGCCGTCCGGCCACCGCGACGCGGCACCGTGTCAGGGCCGCGCGGGCACTGGCGCAGTCACGCCTCGCGGTCGCCTACTATTTCCATGTCAGCTCGGCGCCCTGCCAAGTGCGTGCGATCGCGCGACGAGCGTACGTACATTCCACTGTGCGCGCCACAGGAGCTCCGGTCCGTCCGGTGGGGTGCCAAAGCTTTCATTTCACATGCGCGCGTGATGATGGGCCTTGTCCGGCGCAAAAGGCAGCATAATTGCGATTCGTTTGATGGTGCTACGAGCGTACGTACGCACGCACGTACGACGATTGTGTCACTGTAAATTTAATTAACTTAGCCGTAAAACGTCCCACGTGGATGGAGTCGCCCTCGTAGTCGAAGGAAACGTCTCGTCTTGCTGAGCGCGTATCGTCCGAAATCCTAAAATAAATCCAGAATAAATACGAGCATCATGTCTTAAATTATAATGGTATTGTTCGCCTAACCATCTAGCCACAGGTTGGTTCACGGAAAAACTATTTAGGACTAGTACTATTTACAGGTCGACGTTGATGGTAGCTAGCTCCCTACATTCTCGCGTTTGACAAGAGAGTACACGTTCCCTATTGCAACCACTGTGAGATCTCGGAGTAGATCTATTAGCTCACTACTAGTGCTACTGCTCCAATCGTGGATCTCGTTGTCGAACCGCACAGTGCAAGTACCAAACCGGGGCCTATGACACGCTCGCTGCCTCACTGCATCGACCAATGCGTGCACAGTAGCACTAGGCGATATATGTGCCGCACATCGCGTCAGATCGGAGCGATCAGGGCCGCACATGCACGTGCCGCTCAGCTGCCGCGTCAAGTTCGCACGACCAGCGGTCAAGCATGCCGCCAAGCAAAGCAAAGCCACGTGGATCCCGCTGATCGCGCGCGCTGTCTGAGCCCGGCCCGACGGGACAGCAGCAACAGCTACCGAGCGCGACGGCGGCGGCGGCCCATTTCGATTTCTTTATCATCATCACCAGCGACCTCGAGCTCCCCATGCGTCGTCGTCGCCATCACCGCGATCCGCGCGAGACTGCAGCAGGAGTCCACGTACAGTACGCGCAATGGCTACGGGCGGGCCTACCTGCGCCTGTACGATCGGGGATCGGATTGCGCCACCTGCCCCAGGGCCGCGGGAGATCGCGGCCGGCGGCAGGGACGGGCGCGCGCGCATGTGAGCGAGCGAGCGACCGGCGGGGAGCTGTCACAGGGCATGGCGCGTGCGCGTACAGGGAGTGGGAGGACATTCTCGCCCGGCCGTGGGCATGGAGCGCGGGCCACCCGACGGCAGCCCGGCCCCGGCGCCTGCCGCGCCAAAAGCCTGGCCTGGGATGTGACGTGATGTGGTGTGATCGAGTAAACAAATGTCCGGCGACGAGCGCCCTCTGGTCCGGCACATGCTTCCGGTCGCCGCTGATGATCGTCGACGGAAAGCCGATGCTCGCTGCTCACTGTTCACTGACCAAACCCCTACACACTTTGGTGGTAATAAATTATTGTTCCTGGAGGAACCTTCGACCGAGTTAACTATGGCTGGCTGGTAGGAGTAGCAAACTTTTGCCCGGGGTGGGCGATGTTCGGTTGTTCACTACGAAGTACTATGGCGTCTGACGTCACACCTCCAAACATATCCATCCTCCGCGCGTAAATTAGAGTACTCAGAAATAACATCACGCGAAAGAGGGAGATAGATGCCTTGCGAAGAGCATCTCCCCCGATCCATCGATCCGGCGCGGATTTTTCCCGGGCTCCACACGCTGCAATGTGCGTGCGTATATTAGCTAGCTGGTCCGGCCATACCTAATCGATCGACTCCCCACCTGTACTGTACTGTACTGTGCTGCTTCCAACTTCATGGAAATTTACACCCTGACCCTGACTGCTCCACCCGTACCGAGTAGGCCCCACGGAACAGACCCTGTCCACTGTGACCAAGGCCTCTATTTTCGAATTTAACATCATTCCGCTTCTAGGGTCCAAGCAGGCAAGCGCTACTAAATTCGAAACTATTAATTTGACTGAACGCGGAACACGTTGAGAACAAATGCTGGTTCAGTCCTTGCAAACCACCCTCCTCGTCCTGGTTGTCTCTCTCTCTCTCTCTATATATATATATTTGCATCTTTCTCTCTATATATGTGGATCGCGTGCTTTTCCGGTGTTTCCTTTTCCCGCCTTTCCCTTTTTTTTTGTATATATAGAGAGAGAGACAACCAGGACGAGGAGGGTGGTCAGGGTGGAGCCTTTCCCTTTGCTTAGCAAGGTCGAGTTCCTTCTCGCAGGCCAGAAGGAAAGACCGTCAGGCAACTAATGAAGCAAGTGCTTGTCTACGCACGCAGGACCATGTGCAAATATGATTATATCTCGAAACCTCACGTTTCGCCATTTTTAGTTGCTAGGAATATAAGCAAGACTTGACATAAGATGCACCTTTTGTTTGTTTGTACACCTTGTTAACCTCGTGCCTTCCGCTGTAAGAATCGACTCAGGGGCTTGGTTTGTTGCTTGTAATCTTTTTTTTAAGCTAAAACGCCAGTTTGATCTTTATTCATTTAGCGCTATAATGTCTGTCTGCAATGAATCAGCCAGCCACCCACGGATTGTCTCATACATAAGCATAGATACAGAAAGTTCTAACGATTGTCTAGCTACCCGGTGAGCCACCGTATTACAACGCCGGCTGGCGAACCGTAGCCTGAATCCCTGGAAAAAGGTACTCAACACTTCCATCTCTCTCAACAGATGATAACATGACGATTTCTGCGGAGTCTCCCACAGCCGTATGATTTCCTGGCAATCTGTTTCGACTTCAACTCGGTGTAGACCCATATCATATGCCATGGAAAGCGCATCTCTGCAGGCAAGAAGTTCGAGCGTCAACGGATCAATCATCCCCTCATACTTTGAGCCTCCCGCTCTCAAATAATGTCCATGGTGATCACGGGCAACAAAAACTGTTCCTCCTCGCACTCGTGCCGAGTTTGTAGCTCCATCCGTGTTGATCTTCACCCAACCCTCTTCCGGTGGCTGCCACCTTGGGAGGTCAACAGCCTGAGTCTTTACTATAGTTGGAATCTCCAGAGCTCGCACAATCTCTTCAATGATGATCATGGATTGCGACAGCTGATACTCCTGATCTCCATGTGTATATCTGTCCCTTGAGTGCCACACCGCCCACATCACCGTAATCATAATAGAAGCCTCTTCCTGCTTAAACAGCCTATCATCAATTAGATCACTTGACCATGACATTGGATTCAACCTTGGGATACGAATTTCAAAGAACCGCTCGGCCGCCTCCCAGAATCGCAAAGCATGATCGCACTCCATCAGCGAATGAAACAAAGTTTCATTCTCATTTCCACACATGGGACAGTTCGGTAGCTGCTTGATATGTCGTCTTCGGAGCTCGCTGTAGTTTGGTACGAAACCTTTAAGCACTCGCCACCAGAACACCCGAATCTTAGGAAGCACATTAAGCTTCCACAATGCCCGCCATACTCCTTCATCTCCAGAAGATGAAACCACCCAGTTGTAGCTTAGTTTGCATCGTCTGCCGGTAAGCTGACCGGACGGTGAAAATGCCAGACTTCTCCCAAGCCCATGCCCATATATCTGTCCCTCCTGCTCTCGCTCTAGGCATGGCCAAAATTGCATCAGCATCCGTGGGGAAAAAACACACTCCGGATGGTATCTTCATACCACTGGTTTGTCTCCGGATCAATCAAATCAGCCACTAGCTGTATAGAGTTTGGCTTGAGTGCTCCCATTGGAGTCATGGTCGTGGATCCATCTATCCAGTGGTCATGCCAAACTTCGGTCGTTGATCCATCTCCTACTCGCCGAATTAGTCCCTTCTTGAGCATCTCTCTCCCTACAATAATAGCCTTCCAAGTTTTAGATGCACTTTTAGGGAAACCCGCGGTAAGAAAATCCTCATTTGGGAAGTACCTTCCCTTAAGGACACGGGCACACAAGCTGTTTAGTTTATCAAGAATTCTCCATGCTTGTTTGGCTAGCATCGCGTCATTGAAGGTTTCAAAATCCCGGAATCTGAGTCCTCCTTTTGACTTTGCTATACACATCTTATCCCATAACTGCTAGTGCATTCCCTTCTTATCAAGTGATCGAGCCCACCAATATTTTGACATGTTCGTCGTCAGTTTCTTGCACAAACCTTTTGTGAGTTTGAAACAACTCATAGAGAAGGCCGGTAAAGCTTGGACCACTGATTTAAAGAGAACTTCTTTTGCAGCACATGACATGTTCCTCTCGCACCACCCTTGCACCTTTGACCTTGACCGCTCATTGATGTGTTCAAAGCTCTGCTCTGTAATTTTCCCGCAGTAGTTGGAAGGCCAAGGTACTTCTCTGACATCGCCTCCTTGTTTATCTGGAGGGCGGCTTTGACACCCCTTTTAACGGACGCCCCACTGTTTGGGCTAAAATAAACCGAGCTCTTCATCTTATTTGCACTTTGTCCCGAGCCCAAACTATAATGTTCCAATATCTCACTCAATCTGGCTGCACTCCTTGAGTCAGCCTTCATAAAGATAATGCAATCATCCGCAAAAAGGAGATGCGAGATCCATGGGGCAGAAGCACTCACCCGGATGCCCCTATCTATCCAGCCACCGTCATAGTTTTGGAGCATAGAAGACAGACCCTCCCCACACAAAAGAAATAGGTATGGTGATATCGGGTCTCCTTGACGAAAGCCTCTTGAAGGTGAAAAGGCTGGCAACAACTCCCTGTTGACCTTCACTTGGAAGTTTACGGTGGTCACACATCTCATAATAAGAGAAACCCATCGTTCATGAAACCTGAGTTGGCGCATAATCCCTTCCAGATATGACCATTCCACTCGATCATACGCCTTAATCATATCAATCTTGATCGCACACCATCCTTGCTTCCCCCTCTTCCTTTTCATAGCATGTTTACATTCATAAAGCCAC
Source organism: Triticum dicoccoides (assembly GCF_002162155.2). NCBI lineage: Eukaryota > Viridiplantae > Streptophyta > Magnoliopsida > Poales > Poaceae > Triticum > Triticum dicoccoides. Next base: position 27,889,657 of record NC_041387.1, read on the forward strand.
TAGGATGTTGTCGGTAATCAGTTGTACTGGAACAAAAGCACTTTGCTCTGCAATAATCTCATCAAGAATCTCTTTCAGACGGTTAGCAAGTACTTTGGAATAGATTTTGTAGGGAACATTACACAAAGATATTGGTCTATACTGTGTGATATTTTGCGGGTTTCTCACTGTCGGTGTCAAAACCGGCGGATCTCGGGTAGGGGTCCCGAACTGTGCGTCTAGGCGGATGGTAACAGGAGACAAGGGACACAATGTTTTTACCCAGGTTTGGTCCCTCTCGATGGAGGTAAAACCCTACTCCTGCTTGATTAATATTGATGATATGGGTAGTACAAGAGTTGATCTACCACGAGATCAGAGAGGCTAAACCATAGAAGCTAGCCTATGGTATGATTGTTGTTCGTCCTACGGACTAAAACTCTCCGGTTTATATAGACACCGGAGAGGGCTAGGGTTACACAGAATCGGTTACAATGGGAGGAGATCTTCATATCATATCGCCAAGCTTGCCTTCCACGCCAAGGAAAGTCCTATCCGGACACGGGACGAAGTCTTCAATCTTGTATCTTCATAGTCCGGGAGTCCGGCCAAAGGTCATAGTCCGGCCATCTGGACACCCCCTAATCCAGGACTCCCTCAGTAGCCCCCGAACTAGGCTTCAATGACAACGAGTCCGGTGCGCAAGTTTGTCTTCGGCGGGTTCTTCTCCAAATTCCATGTACCTGTCGGATAGTGTCCAGCTTCTGGTGCGTGTTGCTCTCCTCAGCTTCTGTGCCCAATAATGACCATCTTCCACGTGTCAAACGAATGCGAAAAGCCAGGGTTTTTTTCATTTACCCCCCCAGCCACGTAAATGAGCCGCCCATAAAAGAGATGGGGGTTTAGATCCAATTCACACCACCTTCCCTCCGCGAGTTTTCATCAGAGCGCTTTCGACAGAGATCCATTCCACCATGGTCGGTCGAAGCAGCTCCTCCTCTCGCCTCTCCAACCCTCGGCCCGGAGATTGGGAGCGGTGTTCCGTCCCGCATAGCAAGCTAGTAGTGCTTCAATCCAAGGGGCTCCTCCCCCCGGCATATATGGTCCCAGTTCGAGCCGGGATCGCCACCTATAGCGGCGGAGAGCAGGCGGAGAGCGTCCCCAATCCCTCTCAAGGAGAGAGGGTATGCCTAGTCCCTTATTTAATAAGAGGACTCGGATTTCCAATTCATCCGTTTCTCCGAGGGCTACTGGAGTTCTACGGCCTCCAGCTAGACAACCTCACGCCTGCCTCCATTCTGCATGTTGCGGGCTTCGTGGCCCTCTGCGAGCTGTTTTTGGGCATCGAGGCCCATTTCGCGCTGTGGAAGAGGTTGTTCTGCCTTGTGCCCCGCTCTCATGAGGGGTCAATTTATCAAGTGGGCGGAGCCGAACTATGGCGCATCGCCGGGACCGGATATCTGTCCGGTACCCCAAAGAAGGCGTCCGAGGACTGTCCTTTGGAATGGTTTTATATGGATGACGTCCCCCTTCCGGACCCTGTACGGATCGGCCTCCCTGAGTTTAACAACACTCCGTTGAAGAAACGCCTGAGCTGGTGCCCATGAAACCCTCAGAGGGAAACTGACAGGGATGTCCTTTACCTGATGAGTCGGATAAGATTGTTGGCTCATTTCGGATTGACCATGATCGAGATCATGGCCACATGCATTACGCGGGGGGTGCAGCCACTTCAGTACATAGGCCACCTGTAACGCCCCGGATACAACTTTCCATATTCGCAACTCCGACTCTTGCCATTTCCAGCTATGTGATTTGTTATTTCCTCCGTGGTTGAGTTTTTGACTTTTGTTTTGCATTTTGTTCATGGCATGCATCTCATCTCATAGCATCATGTGCATCGCATCCATATCGTTTTCATAAAACTTGCATTTGCTCGTAGTTGCCGCTTCTTCCTTGTCCCTGTTGACCCCTCTCAGATCAACCGGACCGCTCTCTTCTCTCTCTTTTCTGAGCCCATCAAAACCCTTTGTCTCCATGGGGTTTTGTCAAACCACTCTTGCGCGCGCCCGAAAAATGCTCCGAACCCGAGCCGGGCTATCGTGACCGATGAGTCCGAATCATCCCCAATCATCTCTAAAATATCTTCGGTTTATTTTTTGAACTCCCCTAATCTGTTTTTCCCGTCCGTCCGATTTAAATCGTTTGTCCCAAAATTCCCCTCATTTCACTATATATAGACCACCCCTAACCTAATCTAGACACACCACCTAATTTCTAGGGGATTTTCCCTCACCTGCCGCCGCCACTCCCTTCGCCCTCGGGATCCTCCCGATCCAAATCGACCCGAGCGCCTTCACCTTGCTTTCAGCGCCGTCCAACCAGATCGCAGCCGTGCGCCTCCTCCCTCATCCCAGCGGAGCCCCGTCCTCCCCGCGCCTGACCCGTGCGCCCGGCGTGACGCCGGCAAGCAGCAGCTGCAACCAGGTCACGCCGTCGCTCCCTATATCTTCTCTCTTTTCCCCATTGCTGCTCTTGAACCTTCCTCACCATGGCCGCCTGTCCGCAGGTCGCCGACGCACCCGACGAAATCAAGCCGCTGGAGTTCCTGCACCAGCCCTTGTGTCCCCTTCCCCCGTGTCATTCCCGGATGGCCACCTCGCCAGCATCCCAGGGCCTGAGCTCCGCCGCGCCATGCCCGCCTCGCTCTGCCTCCTGTTTCTCTGCATCGAAACAGTGCAGAGGAGGGCAAGCTCATCGACCCCGTCCTCTGCTTCGCCGGGCCGCCAAGTCCCTCACCTCGCGTGCCTGCCTCGAGAGCCACTGCTCCGCCAAGTTCCTCGCATGTGTCTTCCCGTCGAGCGCCAGGAAGAACTGCAGCAGCCAGCTCGCGACCTCCCCGACCCCGCGCCAAGCCCGTCTTCGCCTTGCCGAAGATTCCCCGCCGCCGCCAAGACCTTGCCTCGCTGGATCTGCCTCCCACCGCCGGGAATCCGTTCCGGTCGGCTCCCGTGCGTCCTCGTCGCCGGCCAGTCCCGCCCTCCGCTACTGCCTCGCCGCTGTCCAACCGTGCCGCCGCGCCCCTGCTTCCTCTGCGTCGTAGACGAGCCACGCGTTCGCGTTAACCGACTCCAGCCAGATCGACCGCGACCTGCCCATCTCCTTCGCCTCCTGGGCCACCAGGAACCTCCCCAACCCGGCCTGCTTCGGTCTCCCTCCACCATCGGCCCGACCTGACCCTCTGGTGAGAAGCCCAGTCCGCCCGAGATGCGGCCCAGTTCCTGTTGTTTTCAGCGTATGCGAATTTGTCTAATTATCCAGAGATTGCATATTTACAGATTACCCCTCCATGTTCATGCATTAATAACTCTTGAACAATGCATCGGATTAAAATGGTTTATATATGTAAAATGCTTAGAATTTCATCTAGTTTCATAATATCCAACTTCCATCCATGTTTAATATGTTTAACTTGCTGTTTGTTTAAATTTGCTTAAATGCCATGGTAAAATGATTTATTTCATAACTAAATAACCGTAGCTCGGTTTTAAATGTTCTTTATATGTAAATGGGGTGGAAAAATGCCTAGATTAACATGGTGCACTTTGTTTTATTGTTTAACAACATTAAAATATGGTTTAGGGCAGAACAGTAGCAAATTCATAAATTGCATATGAGATTTTCCGGAGATGTTGTTCGTTGTTCCGGCCTCATTTAAATTTTCCTAGATAGGTAGTTTAATTATGCTACACCTCTTGCCATGTTAATCAACATTTAATATTGTTGGGTACCTAAACGAGAGCGAACTAAATAACTTGAATGTGGTGTTTTGTCAATATGCAACTCGTTGCATATTGAGCTCCACTTAATTTGTAGTATTGTTTGTTGCACTTTGCCATGCCATGCCTCTTTAAACCAGTCATGCATCATATTTGTTTGTGCATCATGCCATGATTATGCTTGTGTGTTTACCATGTTCTTTGCTTCTTTTTGGGTTGCCTTCGGTTTTGTTCCAGAGTTGTGACGATTCGCTCGACCACGTCCGCTTGTCTTCTTCATGGACTCGTTCTTCTTCCTTGCGGGATTTCAGGCAAGATGACCGCTACCCTGGATCTCACTACTATCATTGCTATGCTAGTTGCTTCGCTCTATCGCTTTGCTGCGTTACCTATCATTTGCTCTTCAAGCCTCCCAATTTGCCATGTCAGCCTCTAACCTTTTTTGCCCGTCCCAGCGAACCATTGTTTGGCTATGTTACCGCTTTTGCTCAGCCCCTCTTATAGCGTTGTTAGTTGCAGGTGAAGTTGAAGATTGCTCCATGATGGACAGGATTATGTTGGGATATCACAATATATCTTATTTAATTAATGCATCTATATACTTGGTAAAGGGTGGAAGACTCGGCCCTATGCCTGGTGTTTTGTTCCACTCTTGTCGCCCTAGTTTCTGTCATACCGGTGTTATGTTCCCGGATTTTGCGTTCCTTACGCGGTTGGGTGATTTATGGGACCCCCTTTACAGTTCGCTTTGAATAAAACTCCTCCAGCAAGGCCCAACCCTGGTTTTACCATTTGCCTCACCTAGCCCTTTTTCCCTTGGGTTTCCGGAGCCTGAGGGTCATCTTTATTTACCCCCCCGGGCCAGTGCTCCTCCGAGTGTTGGTCCAAACTAGAGCACCGTGCGGGACCATTCCTTGGCAACTTGGATTCGTCGGTTCCTGTACGCTTCGCTTATCCGGTGTGCCCTGAGAACGAGATATGTGCAGCTCCTATCGGGATTTGTCGGCACATCAGGCGGCTTTGCTGGTCTTGTTTTACCATTATTGAAATGTCTTTTAAACCAGGATTCCGAGTCTGATCGGGTCTTCCTGGGAGAAGGTATATCCTTCGTTGACCGCGAGAGCTTATCATGGGCTAAGTTGGGACACCCCTGCAGGGTTTAAACTTTCGAAAGCCGTGCTCGCGGTTATGTGGCAGATGTGAATTTGTTAATGTCCGGTTGTAGATAACTTGACGCCAGATCCGAATTAAAACGCATCAACCGCATGTGTAGCCGTGATGTTCTCTTTTCGGCGGAGTCCGAGAAGTGAACACGGTCTTTGGGTTATGTTTGACGTAAGTAGGAGTTCAGGATCACTTCTTGATCATTGCTAGTTTCACGACCGTTCCTCTTGCTCTCTTCTCGCTCTTATTTGCATATGTTAGCCACCATATATGCTTAGTCGCTGCTGCAACCTCACCACTTTACCCGTTCCTTTCCCTTTAAGCTTTGCTAGTCTTGATACCCATGGTAATGGGATTGCTGAGTCCTCGTGGCTCACAGAGTACTACAACACCAGTTGCAGGTACAGGTTATGCGATGATCATGACGCGAGAGCGATGTTTGCTTGTTTCAGAGTTCTTCTTCTGCTTCTTCTTCGATCAGGGGATAGGTTCCAGGTCGGCAGCCTGGGCTAGCAGGGTGGATGTCGTTTGAGTTTCTGTTTGTGTTTCATCCGTAGTTGGATGATGCTATTATGTATGATGTATTGATGTTGTATTCATGTGGCATTGTTTGCCTCTTGTATGTATCCCCATCTATTATGTAATGTTGATGTAATGATATCCACCTTGCAAAAGCGTTTCAATATGCAGTTATATCCTTGGTGGGACCTTCGAGTCTCTTTAGGATAGTATCGCATATTGGGCGTGACACCACCCCATGTGGGATTTCAACGGGGAGGACGACGCCACCCGGTGCGGTCGCAAGGGGACGGATTCAGCCGCCACTCTAACGAAGATCTTATCCGCTTTGTACAAGGGAGAAGAAGAGGAATTCCTCCGTGTCAACCCACGGGGCGGATTCTCCATGAACAGTCCTCCAAGCTGGGTGAGCGAACACTTTCACTTGTCTACCCGCTTTCAAAATTCCCAAAATTGAGTACTTAGTCTAGCGACGTTAACGCAGGACCTGCGCCAGACTGTGAAGGAGATAAACATCCCTCCTCCGCAACCCGAGGACCCAAAACGGTCCCTCGATCCGGACTCCCAAGAGGACCCGGACTTATGTGTGGAGTTAATTGATGGGGTGTTTCATCAATTGAGTAAGGACAACACCTTACTGGCCATTACGGCCGACTATCCCGGACTACTTCCGGCCTCAAAGGTAACCGAGACCGAAGTCCCAATACTTTCAAGAGGATTCATCCATGCTTTATTTTGATTGCCGTAAACCAATAGTGTTTTGCTTTGCAGGGGAAATCCTTGAGGCGGAGGGCCGAGCCCGCGGTGGGTAGCCAACAAGGGCCATTGAAGCTAGGCAGGCTAAAAAGAAGTGCGGAACGGATTGAGATTCCGGTGCAATGGTACGGCATGCAATTTTAACGCCTAGGGTTTGTGCCCTCAAGTCACGCTAACGCCCATGCTCTCCTTAGGAGGAAGAGCGCCCGCCGGACTATATTCACCGGCCAGGCTTCAAGGCCGGGTCCGGAAGCGGAGGCGAACACGGGGGGCGCACCGGACGCTCCTCCGACAGAGGACGTGGACGGGCTATCTGCCACCAATTCAGAGGTGGAGAGTGCCATGAACCACATGCGTCGCTGGGCTGTTCTTTGTGACGCATGTTTTTCCCAAGAGGCGTTGGACGCCTTTAATACGGGAGATGTGTATCTCCGTGCCGCTCAAAATGGTCTAGCCAGAGCCACAGAGCAGTATGTGAAAGACATACGGGTGAGCAAATCTGATGGTTATATATGTCAGTAGCCCCCGATACTTGAAACAGTTAAGATAACCGATTTAAGGATCATATGTTATGCAGGATCTTACAAAGAAGAACACGCAACTGTCCCAGGAGCTACAAGAGTGCAAGGCCCAACTTGAGGCCGCCCTGGCCGCTTCAGAGAATGCCAAGGGGACCCCCTCAGGTAATATATGCTTCGAAAGATAGTTCTATTGTGGAGTGCGGCATATGTGCAATTCTGACAATAACAGTGCAGATGGGGCCGGAGTGAATCCGGACAAGCAGCAACTCCTGCGCCAGTTAAAGGCCGGCGAGAGCGTGCTGACGAGGGTGAGGCAAGAGAAGAACAAGCTTCAAGACGCCAATACCCAGCTGGGCGAGGAACTAAAGGATGTTCGTGCTCAGCTGTCTGATTCCGTAAAGGAGAATCGGCGACTTCGACGCGACATTTTTAGTAAGTGCTTAAACGAATCTTCAAAAAAAGAGTTTGGCGAGGAAATCAATTGACAGAACTATGTCTGCAGGTGTGCTGACAAGTCGTCCTACGCAGGAGATGCCCGGTTCAGCGGGGGACCTTCTTCCCGAGCTATTGCAACTGCACGAACGAGTTCGGCAGGCGATGTAAGGTGTCGTCCAGGCTATGTGGCCATCCCTCTCCGTGCCCGAAGGCCTTGGAGAGCTTTCAGAGAAGCTGGAGGGAGTGCGGCAGCGCTTCTGGTTTTGGAAGATATCGGCCTGCCGTCAAGGTGCCAGGGAGGCCTGGGCCATGGTGAAGACTCGGTACACGAAGGCTGACCCGAACCACATGGCCGAGGTCGGCCCTGTGGGGCCTGACGGAAAGGAGATCCCTGTCAGTTTAGTGTATGGCCAGGTAGAGCTGGCTGCCAAGTATTCTCAACAGGACTGTAAATTAGACAGCCTGTTGGATGGTATTGAAGAAGAATATACCGAGTCAAATTGACTATGTAATTTAGAATGACATGTAAAATGCCTTCTAGCCGGATTGTAGATCGTTTGTCATTGCGGACCTTTTCGCTTCGACCTCTGGACCCGATAGTCCGGAGTGTGTCCGTATACCCTCTCGGTTATGTAAGACCGGGGCATGCATGGAGACCAGGCATAGGGGTCATAAGTGCTTTAGAAGACAAGTGCCCAACTAGTTATGTTATATTACATGGTTAGTAAGAAACATCTTCCAGGGAGAATAGTTCTATTAGGGGTTCCTTTCCCTAGGAGGCATGCCCTAAAGTGCATGTCCGGACTGCGAGAAAAAAGCAGAAGAGCATCTAGGGGCAGATAAATAATCAAGAAAAATCATCTTTTAGTTCACCGACCGAATATTCCCTTAAGAACGCTAGCTTTCGGCTTCACCCAGTCTGAGGTACACATCCAGCTGACACGGCAGTAATAGTCGCAGAGGTGCTCCCTTTACCACCTAGCCGAACAAACGGGAACGTAGGGGTAAGCACAGCAGCCAGGCAACCTAGCATGGGCAAAACTTAAGTTATATCGATGCATATAATGGTGTATAAAAGGTTCATGCGGAAGTGTCACACATGTTTTGGGCATGAGGCCCGTTTATATAAACTTATGATAAAGAAGCCCCCAGGTATAATGATCGCGGGTGGCGCGTCAAGTATGTGCGAGCAACACGCAGGCAAGCCCCTAAGAACTTGGGAGAAAAAGGTAGAGAGAAGGAGAGAAATACTAGGCAGCTAATTTGAAAAAAAAGGGACAGAGGAAGGAGACGAACACAGAGTCCGGCGCTAGGCGTAGAATCTTCATAGGCGTCCTGCGTTCCATGGGTTCGGCTCGAGTCGGTTGTCCGATGTGTTTCACAGACGGTATGCTCCACCAGTCAGGACTTGGTCGATTATGAAGGGACCCTCCCATTTGGGCTTTAGTTTGTCCTTTTTCTTGTCCGGCAGGCGTAGAACTAGTTCGCCAACGTTATAAGTTTTGGCCCGTACTTCTCTGCTTTGATATCTTCGAGCCTGCTGTTGATAGAATGCGGAACATGCTTTTGCCACGTCGCGCTCCTCCTCCAATGCGTCCAAGCTGTCCTGCCGATCGAGCTCGGCTTCTCTTTCTTCATACATGCGCACGCGAGGTGAGTCATGAATTATGTCGCAGGGCAGGACTTCCTCTGCGCCGTATACCATAAAAAATGGTGTGAATCCGGTAGTGCGATTCGGCGTGGTCCGCAGCCCCCAGAGTACGGAGTCGAGCTCCTCTGCCCAGTGCGTGTTAGATTCCTTGAGGGATCGCACTAGTCTGGGTTTGATGCCGCTCATGATGAGACCGTTGGCTCGCTCTACTTGACCGTTAGTTTGTGGGTGATAGACTGAAGCGTAGTCGAGCTTGATGCCCATGTTTTTGCACCAGAGTTTAACTTCGTCGGCCGTGAAGTTTGTGCCGTTGTCAGTTATGATGCTGTGGGGGACGCCGTAACGGTGTACAACCCCGGATATGAAGTCTATCACCGGTCCGGATTCGGCCGTCTTTACAGGCTTGGCCTGTATCCATTTGGTGAATTTGTCCACCATGACCAGTAGATATTTTTGCTTGTGGGTTCCTCCTTTAAGGGGTCCAACCATGTCAAGCCCCCAGACCGCAAAAGTCCAGGTAATGGGTATGGTTTGTAGGGCGGTAGGCGGCATGTGGCTTTGGTTAGCGAATAATTGGCAACCCACGCATCGCTGCACTAAGTCCTGAGCGTCTGTCCGGGCCGTCGACCAATAAAATCCGGTACGGAAGGCCTTGCTTACAAGGGCCCGGGCTGCGGCGTGGTGCCCGCCGAGTCCGGCATGAATTTCAGCCAGAAGATTTCGCCCTTCCTCTTCGGAGATACACCTTTGAAGGACTCTGGTTGTGCTTTTCTTATAAAGCTCTCCCTCGTGGACTTTATAGGCTTTAGATCACCGCACTATGCAGCGGGCCTCGCTTTGGTCCTCGGGAAGTTCCTGCCTAGTTAGGTAGGCTAGGAATGGTTCTGTCCACGGGGCAATGACTGCCATTATTGTGTGGGCTGACGGTGTTGTTTCGTTGGCGGAGCCACCAACTGTGTCAGAATGTTCGGTGAGGGGTAGTGTGGTTGTGTCCGGGCTGTTGTTTCCGGACTCTCCCTCCCATGATACGGATGGCTTGAAAAGCCTCTCTAGGAAGATGTTGGGTGGGACGGCATCGTGCTTTGCGCCAATGCGTGCCAACATGTCTGCTGCCTGGTTGTTCTCCCGGGCTATGTGGTGAAATTCGAGCCCCTCAAACCGAGCTGACATCTTTAAGACGGCGTTGCGATAAGATGCCATTTTCGGATCCTTGGCATCAAAGTCTCCATTTATTTGGGATATCGCTAAGTTTGAATCCCCGCGGACCTCTAGGCGCTGAATGCCCATGGAGACTGCCATCCGGAGACCGTGTAGAAGGGCCTCGTATTTGGCCGCGTTGTTGGAGTCCGTGTACATTATCTGAAGTACGCATTGGACTGTATCTCCGGTTGGGGACGTCAGAACGATGCCAGCCCCCAGGCCAGCCAACATTTTGGAGCCGTCGAAGTGCATGATCCAGTTGGAATATGCGCCGTACTCTTTTGGGAGCTCGGGTTCAGTCCATTCGGTGATGAAGTCGGCCAAAACCTGCGACTTAATAGCTCGCCGTGGCTTGTAAGTTATGTCGAACGGGAGGAGCTCAATGGCCCATTTGGCAATCCGGCCTGTTGCGTCGCGGTTGTTTATAATGTCATTAAGAGGTACTTCGGAGGCTATTGTTATTGAACACTCTTGGAAATAGTGTCGCAACTTCCGGGATGCCATGAACACCGCGTATGCTATCTTTTGATAATGCGTGTACCGTGACTTGCATGGAGTTAGGACAGTGGACACGTAGTAAACTGGTTTTTGGAGAGGGAACTTGTGTCCGTCCGTTTCTCGTTCGACAACGAACACCGCGCTTACAACTTGATGGGTTGCCGCGATGTATAATAGCATTGGTTCGCCCGTGTTGGGTGCGGCCAGGACCGGATTTGTTGCCAATATGGCTTTGATTTCGTCGAGTCCGGTCATGGCGGCATCCGTCCACTCGAAGTGTTCGGTGCGTTGCAGGAGGCGATAAAGGGGTAATGCCTTTTCTCCTAAGCGGGAGATAAAGCGGCTTAGAGCCGCCATGCATCCAGTCAATTTTTGTATTTGCTTGAGGTCTTTTGGGATATCCAATTGTGATAGAGCTCGGATCTTGGCTGTGTTTGCTTCAATTCCTCTACCGGATACGATGAAGCCCAAGAGCTTTCCGGCTGGTACGCCAAAAACGCATTTTTCCGGGTTGAGCTTAATGTCGTATGCTCGGAGATTGTCGAATGTGAGCCTCAAGTCGTCTACTAGAGTTTCGACATGCTTGGATTTGATGACCACATCATCTACGTATGCCTCCACTATTTTGCCGATCTGGTTTGCCAGACATGTCTGAATCATGCGCTGATATGTTGCACCGGCGTTTTTGAGCCCGAAGGGCATTGTGTTGAAGCAGAATGGGCCGTATGGAGTAATGAATGCTGTTGCGGCTTGGTCTGGCTCTGCCATCTTAATTTGGTGGTAGCCGGAGTATGCGTCGAGGAAGCACAATGAATCGTGTCCTGCGGTAGCGTCGATAATTTGATCGATGCGGGGAGGGGGAAGGGATCCTTTGGGCAAGCCTTGTTGAGGTCCTTGAAATCGACACATAGGCGCCAGGATTTGTCCTTCTTTGGTACCATTACCAGGTTTGCTAGCCAGTCCGGATGTTTTATATCTCTGATGAATCTGGCCTCCAATAGTTTGGCTAGTTCCTCTCCCATGGCCTGTCTCTTGGGTTCGGAGAAGCGCCGAAGAGTTTGTTTGACTGGCTTGAATCGTTTTAGGATATTTAGGCTGTGCTCGGCCAGCCGGCGTGGGATTCCTGGCATGTCTGAAGGGTGCCAGGCAAAGATGTCCCAATTTTCCCGTAGGAATTCTCGTTGTGCGGCGTCTACATCGGGGTTTAATTGTGCCCCGATGGAGGCCGTTTTTGTAGGGTCCGTTGGATGGACTTGGAATTTGACTATTTCGTCCGCTGGTTTAAAAGAGGTGGACTTGGATCTCTTATCTAGTATCACATCGTCCCTGTCCACCGTGGAGCGCAACGCAGTTAGTTCCTCGGCCGCTAGGGCTTCGGATAATGCCTCGAGGGCCAGTGCGACTGTCTTGTTTTTGGCGCGGAGCACTGTGTCCGGATCACTAGCAAGAGTGATGATTCCGTTGGGTCCGGGCATTTTGAGCTTCATGTACACGTAGTGGGGTATAGCTTGAAAAATTGTGAATGCTTCTCGCCCTAACAGAGCGTGGTATCCGCTGCTGAACGGGGCCACTTGAAATGTGACCTCCTTGGATCTGTAATTATCTGTCGTGCCGAACACCACATCTAGTGTGATTTTCCCTGAACAGCATGCTTCCCGGCTTGGTATTATTCCTCTAAAGGTTGTGTTGCTTCGCTCAATGCGGCTCTAGTCTATTTCCATTTTTCGCAGGGTTTCCTCGTAGATGAGGTTCAGTTCGCTGCCGCCGTCCATGAGTACCTTTGTAAGCCGGAAGCCATCCACTATCGGACTGAGGACCAATGCGGCTGGTGCTCGGGCTGTCAGGAATTTAGGTTCGTCACTGGCATTAAAGGTAATAGCCGTGTCACTCCATGGGTTTATTGTTGCTACTTGGTAGACTTCGGTAAGGCTGCGGAGCGTTCGTTTCCTCGCATTGTTTGATGCAAAAGTCTCAAAGACTGTTGACACCGTACTGGCGTTTATGGGGTGGTGCTCTGCGGATTCTGGAGTTAGAAGCTCCTCGCCACTTTTGGCCACCTGCCGGAGTATCCAACATGCTCTAAGGCTATGAGTTGATGTGACTTCCCCTGAACTATGAATTTTGCAGGGTCCATTGAGCCATCCCTCCAGTACAGTTCCATACCCTATAGAGGGTTTTTGTTTTTTGCTGTTTGGCCCAGGTGCCTGGCGATAATGCGCCCTTTTGTTTCGGACTGGGATTGTATTCAGGGTCGGATTGTCCCAGAATTTTGTTTCGGTTTTTCGAACGCTTTCTGTTGCACAATGCTTTCATACTATGGATGTCAAGTCGGCGAAGTGTGTAATATCGCGGTGACTTATAGCGTTGAGGATTCCGATGTCTGTGCAGTTGTTACAGAAGAATGAAATTGCATCCCTCTCGCGGCAGTCCTTTATCCTGTTTCTAACCAGGAGGAATCTGGCCCAGTAATGGTGTACTGTTTCCCCGGGCTCTTGCCAAATTTGGGATACATCCCTTGTATTTGGGTGGGCGGGTGGATTTAAATCCGGAACCTCGCCCGATCTAAGACTCAGGGGCCAAGAAATTTCCGAATTCGGAATCTTGTTCTCTTGGACGTTATTCAATGAATCAAGCCTGCTGCCTGACTTTAGGTTCAGGGCTTGGGCGACGTCCTCCCCTCCGCAGATGTCTGGCTCGGAGGGATCAGGAATCCGGACACATCTGGTCCTTAGGATGGGCAAAGATTTGCCGCATTGTTCTTCCACCACTTCAATGTGGTGGGTGACCTGGGGAGAGTCAATCTCTCTCTGATCGGGTTTAAGCCCAACCTGGCTGTAATCTGTAGCGACTCCCAAGGCGGCAATGCGATCCAAGAGCTCGTTTAGGGGAGAGAGCTCCATCAGATCTAACTGCTCGGCAAGTTCCGAGCTGATGTGGATATTGCTTTCGATGGCCCGAGAGGTCATCATCGGCGCAGCGGCCGAATAGGCGGTCATCAAAAAACTGCCTAGTCGGAGAGTTTGGCCGACAGCGAAACCTCCTTTAGCAACAACGCCGTCTTTAAAGACGGGGTGCGGCATCCTTCCTGACGGTGACGACACAGAGGAACTCTCAATGAAAGCACCAATGTCGGTGTCAAAACCGGCGGATCTCGGGTAGGGGGTCCCGAACTGTGTGTCTAGGCGGATGGTAACAGGAGACAAGGGACACGATGTTTTTACCCAGGTTCGGTCCCTCTCGATGGAGGTAAAACCCTACTCCTGCTTGATTAATATTGATGATATGGGTAGTACAAGAGTTGATCTACCACGAGATCAGAGAGGCTAAACCCTAGAAGCTAGCCTATGGTATGATTGTTGTTCGTCCTACGGACTAAAACTCTCCGGTTTATATAGACACCAGAGAGGGCTAGGGTTACACAGAGTCGGTTACAATGGGAGGAGATCTTCATATCATATCGCCAAGCTTGCCTTCCACGCCAAGGAAAGTCCTATCCGGATACGGGACGAAGTCTTCAATCTTGTATCTTCATAGTCCGGGAGTCCAGCCAAAGGTCATAGTCCGGCCATCCGGACACCCCCTAATCCAGGACTCCCTCACTCACCTTTGGTATAAGAACAATAATCGTGATGTTCACCGTGTCTGGCATTTGTCCTCCATTCAAGAAACCTAGGACAACCACAGTAACATCAGGCCCTATCAATTCCCAATGTTTCTGGTAGAAACCAGCATGAAAGCCATCACAACCATGCGCCTTTGAAGGCCCCATAGCAAAATCAGCAGCCTTTACTTCTTCCTCCTTGAACGGCCGCAACAGTCGTTCATTCATAGGTTCTGTGATTTTATGTGGAACGTGGTGAAGAACTGCTTCAACTTCTGTATGTTCTTGCACCGTGTACAAGCTAGTATAAAACTATTGTACCTCGGCGTGTATGTCCTCTTTGGTCTCGCACAATGAACCGTCTGCAGCTTGCAGACTTCGTATATGATTCCTACTCTTTCAAATAGCGGCACGAGCTTGGAAAAAACCCGTGTTGCGGTCACCCGCTTTGAGCCAGTCCGCTCTCGATCTTTGATGGGCCATTAACTCTTCCTTGTGCAAGAGATCAGAGAGCTGGCGGCCTAGATCTTTCTCCTTCTTGGTCAGACCCCTAAACAGCGAGTTCGACCTTTGTTCTTCATACTCCTTACATACTTTCTTTATCTTTCTTCTAATGTCTCCAAACTTCTTCTTTTTGCAAACTGTAAGATGAGTTTGCATGGTAGAAAGAGCCTCTTCTATGTCGTGTAAGCCCTGCAGACCCGCACCCGGCGCAACCCTGCAGCATTGTGCTATCATAAGTTTCATCCTTCTGCCAAGCTTCCTCATATATGAATCTGCGTCTGTGCCCTTCAGTCCCCTCTGCCACCCTCTTCAAATTTACAATGAGCGTGCAATGATCAGATTTTGGGGAGAGCACATGCTTGACAACCGATGCCAATTTCCACGACATCATTACTAGATTCATCAAGAACCTATCAAGTCGTACTTTCACATTTGAATCACCATGCTGCATGTTATCCCAGGTGAAAGGGACTCCCTGATACCCCAAGTCTTGTAGTTCACAATCATCAAGACACTGACGGAAGCCATCCATTGACACTCCAGCCGATCATGGGCTCCAAGGTACTCCGAATTATCTGTGATTTCATTGAAGTCGCCACCGCACAACCACGATGCATCGCTTTCAGCCTTGAGCCAACGCAACAAATTCCAACTTTCAACGTGTTCACTTCTTCGAGCTTTTGCGTAGAAGCCTGTAAACCGCCACACTTTATTGTCCCCACCTATGTTTTCACCATTACATCAATATGTTGATCTGACAAAATTATTAAGAGTCACATCTACATCTTTAGACTAGAACAAAGCCAAGCCGCCGCTAAGACCGACGCTATTAACTGGATAACAACCCTCGAAACCAAGCCTAGTAGTAAGATCACTAACTTGTCTCCCCTCGATCTTTGTCTCGCACAAAAAGACCAGGGCGGGACCTTCCATCTTCACTAGATCGTGAAGTTCTCGAACTGTCTCCGGGTTCCCAAGCCCGCAATAGTTCCATGATGAGCAATTCATTGCGTCCCGCGGGCCTGCTGCGCAGCCTCCATGACACTTTTTGCAGCCTCCTCGTCTGCCATTTTCTTCTTGGAGTCATGACTGTCATCTCTGGAACCCGACGACTCGCTCTCCTCATTCGGCCTCTTCCTGATCACGGTCTCATTGTCTTGCAGCAGTAAGGTGTTGTTTCCCCGACCATGCACGTGTTTTCCATATCAACACGGCGATAAACCGTATTGGGTCCTAATGTCTACTACGCAACCTTCTTCTTGTAGACGTTGTTGGGCCTCCAAGTGCAGAGGTTTGTAGGACAACATCAAATTTCCCTCAAGTGGATGACCTAAGGTTTATCAATCCGTGGGAGGCGTAGGATCAAGATGGTCTGTCTCAAACAACCCTGCAACCAAATAACAAAGAGTCTCTTGTGTCTGCAACACACCCAATAAAATGGTAAATTGTATAGGTGCACTAGTTCGGCGAAGAGATGGTGATACAAGTTCAATATGGGTAGTAGATAAAGGTATTTGTAATCTGAAATTATAAAAACAGCAAGGTAACAAGTGGTAAAACTGAGCGTAAACGGTATTGCAATGGTAGGAAACAAGCCTAAGGTTCATACTTTCACTAATGCAAGTTCTCTCAACAATAATAACATAATTGGATCATATAACTATCCCTCAACATGCAACAAAGAGTCACTCCAAAGCCACTAATAGCAGAGAACAAACGAAGAGATTATGGTAGGGTACGTAACCACCTCAAAGTTATCCTTTTTGTTCTATCTATTCAAGAGTCCGTAGTAAAATAACATGAAGCTATTCTTTCCGTTCAATCTATCATAGAGTTCATACTAGAATAACACCTTAAGGCACAAATCAACCAAAGCCCTAAGTCACCTAGATAATCCATTGTCACCTCAAGTATCCGTGGGCATGATTATACGATATGTATCACACAATCTCAGATTCATCTATTCAACCAACACAAAGTACTTCAAAGAGTGCCCCAAAGTTTCTACCGGAGAGTCAAGACGAAAACGTGTGCCAACCCCTATGCATAGGTTCATGGGCGGAACCCGCAAGTTGATCACCAAAACATACATCAAGTGAATCACGTGAATATCCCATTGTCACCACAGATAAACACGGCAAGACATACATCAAGTGTTCTCAAATCCTTAAAGACTCAATCCGATAAGATAACTTCAAAGGGAAAACTCAATCCATTACAAGAGAGTGGAGGGGGAGAAACATCATAAGATCCAACTATAATAGCAAAGCTCACGATACATCAAGATCATGCCATAGAGAGAACACGAGAGAGAGAGATCAAACACATAGCTACTGGTACATACCCTCAGCCCCGAGGGTGAACTACTCCCTTCTCGTCATGGATAGCGCCGGATGATGAAGATGGCCACTGGTGATGGGTTCCCCCTCCGGCAGGGTGCCGGAACGGGCTCCCGAGAGGTTTTTGGTGGCCACAGAGGCTTGCGGCGGCGGAACTCCCGATCTATCTTCTGTTTCGATGTTTTTAGGGTGTTATGGGAATATATAAGCGAAAGAAGTCGGTTAGGGGATCCTCGAGGGGCCCACAAGGGTGGAGGGCGCGCCCAGGGGGTGGGCGCGCCCCCCTATCTCGTGGCCTCCTCGACGCTTCCCTGGCTTGCACTCCAAGTCCCCGGGATTGCTTCTGTTTCAAAAATAACTTTTCCGAAGGTTTCATTCCGTTTGGACTCAGTTTGATATTTCTTTTCTTCGAAACAATGAAATAGGCAATAAAACAACAATATGGGTTGGGCCTCCGGTTAATAGGTTAGTCCCAAAAGTAATATGAAAGTGTATAATAAAGCCCATAATCATTCAAAATAGATAATAAAATAGCATGAATGCTTCATAAATTATAGATACGTTGGAGACGTATCAGCATCCCCAAGCTTAATTCCTGCTCGTCCTCGAGTAGGTAAATGATAAAAGAAAGAATTTATGAAGTGTGAATGCTAGCAAGTGCACAAGTTTGATCAATGATAATTTCAATCACCTTTTCTAGCATGATTATATGTCATAACAATAGTCCATCTCATAAAACTTCTCACGAACCAGTAACAAGCAATTCACATGTTAAAGCATAGACCATAAACTTTCTTGAAAACTAGCAAACTTCATTCTTAGTCATCAAACAATTGCAATTCATCTTATTTTCAGGAAGGGTCTATGTCAGAGCTTTGATTTAGCAAACTTCACATACTTGTCGGCGTTCTGGGAACGGGGGTCCCCAGACTTGCCTGCCTGCGGCCTACAATGTGGCTCAAGTAGGGGGCCCAGTGCGGCCCATCTTCATCGAGTGGAGCTCAAGACCCTCGCGAGGGGCCAAGCCTCGCGGGGCGGACGACAGGAAACTTCCTCAGGCGTAGCCTCGTCAGGCTGGCTCGCGAGGAGGCAAAGAGATCAAGGCGGGGTACCTCACGAGGTGCCTGTGATGCAAGCCATGATGACCGAAGCCAGGCGGGCGCCAGGCGGGCGTCGGCCTAGGCAGTGTCCTTGTTTCCCCTTCGGTGCAAAGGGGGCAATCACAGGCCAAGGCATCAGGCAAAGGTTACCATTTCAGTGCAACAAGACCAAGACCAGCAGAACGGCAGGACGAAGGTCATCGTGGAGCCCAGGAAGGCGTCATCGTTAGAGTCCTTGGGCAGGCGAGGACCAACTTTAGTCAGGATAAGTGTACTAGATGTTCCCCTTCAAAATGGCCAATTGCTGGCGCCCTTCCCGCTCAATATTTGGGAAGAGGACCAGGGCCTTGCTCTATAAATAGGACTAGCCGCTCTCAAGGCAAGGGGGATCAACCATTGGAACCCTAGCCAGAACCATCCATACCCACGCAAGAACTCCTTCCCTTGTGAGGCTATTCTTCCTTTGTATTGTTCATCATCAGCCCCTCAGGCAATCCACACACCACACACTGGAGTAGGGTATTACACCACAATGGTGGCCTGAACTAGTATAAACCTTGCATCCCTTGTGTTGTTCTTCGTGTAGTCTAGATCTCTTGCGAGGTGACGAGATGTGAGCCGGTAGGGGGGTGATCTCCGCGTGCACCCCAGAGTTCAAACCTCAAGGGTCTGCCGGAACCCGAAATCTGACATTTAGCGTGCCAGGTAGGGGTGTGCCAAAGCTCTCCCTTCCGTAGGCCCGTATTCCGCCAACATCGCGTTTTGCCTGCATGGCAGACAACGGGCCGCCCGCTCCGGCAGCCGATGCCAGTGCTGGGGCCAGGGGGCTCTGAGCCTTGGCCCCCGCCTTGCGGCAGGTGCAGTGGCCACGCAAGTTCAAGCCAGAGATGCCGCCGCGCTGCATCAGCGCGACGGACCCGCTGGCTTTCCTGCTGGCATACGAGGAAGCTGTCCTCAAGGTGGGGGGCGACGACAGGGTGATGGCCAACTGGTTTCCCATGGCCCTCGGCGGTGTTGCTCGCATGTGGCTGCTCCACCTACTGACGGCTTCTGTGGCCTCCTGGGGGGAACTGCGCGACCTTTTCCTTGCCCATTACGCTGTGCCAGTGCCCCCGGTCGTCGCGGCTCTCCTGGGCGGCTCACAGGCACCACCTTCGAGCCGCCACGTCAAGTCGTTCACCCGCCAGATCAGCACCGCCTCCAAGCACCAAGAAACCCCCCCGGGCTGGGTGGCGCCCGAGGCCGATCTGACCTTCAGCTCGGATGATCACCCCTCCAACCCAGCCTGCTCGGGCACGCTCCCAATGTTGTGCACCCCACCGCCTGCCAGGTGGCCGTCACCAGGACCCTCATCGACGGCGGTGCTGGCCTCAGCGTGCTCTTGGTGGAAGCCTTCAGCCTCCTCCACGTGCTGCCAGAGCGGCTTCAGCCCAGCAGGCCCTTCTCGGGAGTCGGAGGCGGTTCCACCGGCTCCCTGGGACAGATCCGCCTCCCGGTGACCTTCGGCACCTACGACAACTTCCGCACGGAGCTGACCGACTTTGACATCGCCCCCATCGGTCTCCCGTACAACGCCATCCTTGGCTACCCAGCCCTGGCCCGGTTCATGGCTGCGACTCACCCAACGTACAACCTCATGAAGATGCCCGGGAGAAACGGCGTCCTTACCATGTCCGGAGACACCGGGGATGCGTTGCAAGCGCTCAAGCTTGCTTTCAAGACTGCCGCAGTAGTGCAGCCCGCCAGCTCAGATGTCCTCGAGCCCAAGGGGGCTGCGCCAGCTAAGAAGAAGCAGCTATTCAGCCAAGACAAGGCGGAGACCAAGCAGGTATCAGTCGACGAGGATGAGCCCGCCGGTGCTACCTTCACGATAGGCACCAACCTTGAGCCTGGGCAGGAGGAGGCCCTGGTTAGGTTCCTACGCGCGAACAGGAAGGTGTTTGCATGGGAGCCTAATCAGCTGGCAGGGGTCCCGAGGGATGTAATTGAGCATCACCTCAATGTGTGCCCCAACGTGCGCCCTGTGAAGCAGAAGGCAAGGCGGCAGTCCACTGAAAAGCAGACCTTCATCATCCAAGAGACCCGCAAGTTAGAAGCTGCAGGGGTCATTCGCGAGGTCCGCTACCCTGATTGGCTGGCCAACCCTGTTATCATACCCAAAAAGGGAGGAAAGGAACGCATGTGTGTCGACTTCACCAACCTCAACAAAGCCTGCCAACAGGATCCATTCCCGCTCCCTCGCATCGACCAGATTATTGACTCTACCGCTGAGTGTGACCTATTGTGCTTCCTGGATGCCTTCTCGGGCCATCATCAGATCAAGATGGCGGTGGAGGATGTGGAGAAAACGGCCTTCCTAACCCCGTGTGGGGTTTACTGCTATACCTGCATGCCGTTTGGGTTGCGCAACGCAGGCGCGACCTTCCAGCGATTGATGCACATCGCGCTGGGGCGACAGCTCGGGAGGAACGCTGAAGCTTACGTTGATGACATTGTGGTGAAGTCTCGGGAGGCGAAAACCCTGATACAGGACTTGGAAGAAACCTTCGCGAGCCTCAGCGAAGTAGACCTGCGGCTCAACCCGGAGAAGTGTGTGTTTGGAGTCCCCTCGGGCAAGCTCCTGGGCTTCCTCGTATCCACAGGGGCATTGAGGCCAACCAAGAGAAGGTCAAGGCAGTCGAAGACATGAGCCTGCCGAAGACCCTCAGGGAAATGCAGAAGATCACCGGGCGTGTAACCTCTTTGGGACGTTTCATCTCCAAGCTGGGAGAGCGAGCGCTGCCCTTCTTCAAGCTGATGAAGAAGAAAGGCCCCTTCGAATAGACTGAAGAGGCCGATAAGGCATTCCTAGACCTCAAGAGGTACCTTACCAGCCCCACGGTAATGGTGGCCCCATGCCCTCGGGAGCCCCTGGTGCTCTACCTTGCAGCCATCCCTTACTCTGCTAGTGCAGCCCTGGTGGCAGTTAGAAAGGAGCGCCAGGCCTCGGCCGCAGTCCCGGCCAAAGCAGAGCAAGGCTAGGAAGGCCTCGCAAAGACCACGACCACGGCAGAAAAGGAACAGCCTCGTCAGGGGAACGCACCCGGAGCGGAGGAGGCCCCCTCAGGCGACCAAGGACTGAGGGCCGCGCCGCCTCAGGAGGCATCTCAACCTCCAGAGGACGCGGGCCGCACCAGCACCCTCAACCTCGTCGAGCCCCCAGTGTACTTCGTCAGTACGGTGCTGCGGGACGCGAGGGCATGGTACCCAATGCCCCAAAAGCTCCTCCTCACACTGTTAGTGGCCTCGCGCAAGCTGCGGTACTACTTTCGAGGCCATCCCATCAAGGTCGTCTCAGCCTAACCTCTGGAAAGGGTACTCAGGAGCCCCAATTCAGCAGGGAGGGTCACAGAATGGAACATCAAACTGCAAGCATTCCAGCTAGAATTTAGCACAACCAAGGTCATTAAGGGAGTTGCGCTCCAGATTTCATGGGGAATGGACGAAGGCACCAGGGCTCAAAACGGGCGAGGACCGGTCGCTCTCCCCAGGAAGTGAAGCACCGGACGGTTGGGTAATGTACTTCGACAGAGCATTCTCGCGGCAGGGCGCGGGGGCTGGCGCAGTGCTCATATACCCTACTCAGGACAAGCTTTACTACACCGTGCAACTCTGTTTCCAGCACGGGGAGAAGGTCTCCAACAACATAGCAGAGTACGAGGGCCTGATAGCGGGCTTGAAGGCCGCCGTCGCCTTGGGGGTAAAACGGATCACCATCAAAGGCGATTCGCAACTCCTCATCAACTTCTCCAACAAGGTATACGAGCCGAAGGACGAGCACATGGAAGCGTACCACGCGGAGGTTCGCAGGATGGAGAAGCAGTTTTGGGGGTTGGAGTTATAGCACGTGTCTCGCGGTACCAACCAAGAGGCCGATGACATTGCCAAGAGGGCATCCAGGCGACTGCCTCAGGAGCCTGGCGTCTTCGAGGAACGACTCTTCAAACCTTCGGTGGCACCATCGCTGTCAAGCATGGCACAACCTAGGGAGGAGCTCCCTCAGCCGCCCGCCTCGGGGGCCCCGGCCTACGGCCCGGCCTCAGGGGCGTGCCTGCTCCTGGCGTTGGAACCTCAGGAAGGATGCTGGACCGAAGAGTTCAGGGACTACTTGATGCGAGGGACCCTGCTAGAGAAGGAGGAAGACGTGGAGCATGTGGCGAGGAAGGCCACGGCCTACTGCATCCAGGACAGAGAGCTCTACCGTAAGCGACCAAATGGCGTGTCCTTACGTTGCATTTCCAGGGAACAAGGAAGGGAGTTGTTAGCAGACATACATGGTGGAGACTGTGGGCACCACTCATCATCGCGAACCCTCGTTGGCAAGGCGTTCCGCAGCGGGTTCTACTGGCCCATAGCACTCAACGACGCCGTCGAGCTGGTGAGGGCCTGTGAAGCCTGCCAATTCCACGCCAAGCAAATCCACCAACCGGCTCAGGGCCTGCAGACCATACCCCTCTCATGGCCATTCGCAGTTTGGGGTCTGGACATTCTGGGCCCGTTCCCACGGGCGCCAGGGGGCTATCGCTACCTCTACATCGCCATCGACAAATTCACCAAGTGGGCTGAAGTGGAAGCCGTCCGCACCATCCCAGCAGGCTCCGCAGTCAAGTTCGTCAAAGGCATTGTGAGCCGATTCGGGGTGCCTAATTGCATCATCACCGACAATGGTTCACAGTTCACCAGTAGTCTCTTTAAAACATACTGTGCTAATCTTGGAACGCAGATATGCTACGCTTCGGTGGTGCATCCTTGAAGCAACGGCCAAGATGAGCGGGCCAACGCGGAGGTGTTGAAAGGCCTCAAGACCAGGACCTTCAAGAAAAAACTGGAAGCCTGCGGCAGGGGCTGGTACGACGAGCTCCAGTCTGTGCTATGGTCTATCCGCACGACCGCGACCAAGTCAACTGGAGAAACTCCATTCTTCCTCGTCTACGGAGCTGAAGCTGTCCTCCCTCACGAGATCAAGCGTCGCTCCACGCGGGTCCTGGCTTTCGACAAAACGCAGCAAGACGCCATGTGGGGGATGGATCTCGTGCTGGGGGAGGAGCGCCGTCAAGAGGCCACGCTGTGAGCAGCAAGGTATCAACAGGCACTGTGACGATACCACTGCCGCAACATCCTCCCCAGAGCTCTTGAGGTGGGGGACCTCGTACTCAGGCGGGTCCTCTCCAGGGAGGGGCTGCACAAGCTCTCTCCCATGTGGGAGGGCCCATTCAAGGTTGTTCATGTTTCCAGGCCCGGCTCCGCGCGCTTGGAAACCCAGGAGGGGATACCCATCCAGAACGCGTGGAACATTCAACATTTTCAGAAATTCTACCCCTGAGCAAGGCCCGGTGCCTGTGAAGAAGGCCAATGCATGTGAAGCCGTCGCATTTTTGAAAAGGCCTGGTGCCTGTGAAGAAGGCCAATGCCTGTGAAGCCGTCGCATTTTGGAAAAGGCCCGGTGCCTGTGAAGAAGGCCAATGCCTGTGAAGCCGCCGCATTTTGGAAAAGGCCCAGTGCCTGTGAAGAAGGCCAATGCCTGTGAAGCTGCCGCGTTTTGGAAAAGGCCCGGTGCCTGTGAAGAAGGCCAATGCATGTGAAGCTCGCCGCCCGTGACACTCTCACGTAATAATGAGTGGGGCTGTACACGCCCCGGAGTCTCCGGAGTGCCGCCCTCGGGCCTCGGGGGCTCCCGCCCACTCCCAGTGGCAGCACTTAGCTCCGCACTGGTGAGAAGATGTCGAAGACTAGATTAGGTGCCGGACGCGGCTTTTTCATTTGCTTTCTGTAGTTGGTTTGTTCGTTCCTATTTGAAGTTTTATTGGAGCCGTTGCCGTCTCTAGCTTGAGACTCTTTGTCTTCTTCGCTCACTTACCTCGTTTTCTCTCATGCAAGTCTCGCGAGGGAGGTGCACGGGCACCCTCGTGAGTGTTTTCTGCCCCGGTCGTTTAAAGCCTCCCTATCCGGGTCCTCCATGAGGGCACCCCTCTTAGTCCGTGCCCCACGGGCATCGCGACGCGAACACAGGACCTCGGGCGGTCTCCCCCGCAACCGAGGCTGAAAGCTACCCCTCCTGACTAACCCTTGCAGGACATGAAGCATGAGGCGAGTCCCCTGGCCTTAGGAGGCAAGGACCGCGATGAGCCTCCCCGAGCTAAGTAGTTCTCGTACACGGACATGCGGCACAGGAACACAACACAGAAATAGCGGAAACATCATGATGGTTAACAGCAACGGTTCGACATGCCCCTGCGGGGCCCTATACTACTTTCCTTTTTTGTGCAGGGAAGGAGGAAAAACAAAATAGGCATGACTTGCTCGGCGCCAACTCGCAGCGAGGGCTCGTACTGCCTCCAGAGCTCAGTCAGATCCCTCCTCCCGCTTCACCGAGGCACAGCGATGGACTGACCCGCTACCTTCCCCCAGGCGGGCGCGACGGCGCGGGGGCTGGTCGCGGTCACCGCTGGAGGGGATGCTGCCTGAAGGGGAGTCACCGAAGCTTGGCGAGCCCCGAGCGCCGGTGCCCACGCGCCTGCCATTGTCTTCGTCTTGGTCGACGCCGGGGCTGGCCGCGCGGTCGTAGTCGTTGTCTTCGGGGCAGCACCCAGCACGGCAACCATCTTCCCCGAACACCCTCACGTAGAGGGTGGCGTCGTCATCGAACTTGAAGTGTAGGACGCACCATCGACTCAGGCCACGCGCGCGGGCAAACGTTTGCAAGCCGCGGGTAAAAGCCGCATTCCCGGCGACGGACACCTCCAGTGAAGCAGGAGGCCCTGCTGCAGCAACCGTTCGCCTGGAGCCAGAGGCCGTCAGGAGCGTCGGCCGGAAGTTCACCCACAAAGAAGCGAGGAAGCTGAAGCCAGGTGCCGGTCGGGTCCGCGACCACACGATGAACTCCGGCAGCACCTCCGCCGAGGGGAAGCGCGGCCTTGGGGGTCGCACAGCCACAGCGTGCCTCCCAACGGCAGCCGGGCGCTCATCGCCGTGCAGGGAACTGCCTCCACAACCACGGGAAGCCGCAACGGGGGCTGCAGGATGCTTGCGAGGGCGGCCCCGACCGCGCTTGGTCGGAAGAGAGTCAGGCCCTTCCTGACGAGCCTTTCCCTTCTCTGCGACCGAGAACCTCTTCGGCGGAGCCATGGAGATGGCGAGCAGTCGGGATGGAGAGAAAGGGGTAGCAGTAAGGAATGAGCTGAAGGGGATCGCGTCGCTCCGTACTTATAGCTGGAGGAGGCCAACCGCCAACCTTCACGATCACAGGTAATCATGACCCGTTTTTGCATGCAGGGACTTGTCAAGTCATGCGGTTGCTGAGGCGTCGTCGGGAAGCGGAGGCGCCCACGTCCCATCAACCGCCACGCGGCGCCCAAGGCCGCAGGCTGTTGGGGCCCGTGGCACTTCACACTTATCCTTCGCTTCTCTGCTAAGCCAAGTCCGGGCGCGCCTTGGGCCCGGGGGCTACTGTTGGCGTTCTGGGAACGGGGGTCCCCAGACTTGCCTGCCTGCGGCCTGCGGCGTGGCTCAAGTAGGGGGCCCAGTGCGGCCCATCTTCATCGACTGGAGCTCAAGACCCTCATGAGGGGCCAAGCCTCGCGGGGCGGACGACAGGAAGCTTCCTCAGGCGTAGCCTCGGCGGGCTGGCTCGCAAGGAGGCGGAGAGATCAAGGCGGGGTACCTCACGAGGTGCCTGTGACGCAAGCCATGATGACCGAAGCCAGGCGGGCGCTAGGCGGGCGCCGGCCTGGGCAGTGTCCTTGTTTCCCCTTCGGTGCAAAGGGGGCAAGCACAGGCCAAGGCATCAGGCAAATGTTACCATTTCGGTGCAACAAGACCAGGACCAGCAGAACGATAGGACGGAGGTCATCGTGGATCCGAGGAACGCGTCATCGTCAGAGTCCTTTGGCAGGCGAGGACCAACTTTAGTCAGGATAAGTGTACTAGATGTTCCCCTTCAAAATGGTCAATTGCTGGCGCCCTTCCCGCTCAATATTGGGAAGAGGACCAGAGCCTTGCTCTATAAATAGGACTAGCCGCTCTCAAGGCAAGGGGGATCAACGATTGGAACCCTAGCCAGAACCATCCATACCCACGCAAGAACTCCTCCCCTCGCGAGGCTGTTCTTCCTTTGTATTGTTCATCATCAGCCCCTGAGGCAAATCACACACCACACACTGGAGTAGGGTATTACACCACAATGGTGGCCTGAACCAGTATAAACCTTGCGTCCCTTGTGTTGTTCTTCGTGTAGTCTAGATCTCCTGCGAGGCGACGAGACGTGAGCCGGTAGGGGGGGGGGTGATCTCTGCGTGCACCCCAGAGTTCGAACCTCAAGGGTCTGCCGGAACCCGAAATCTGACAATACTCAACTATCATATAGTCTTCTACAATTGCTAACACTCACGCAATACTAATGGTTATAGAGTTTTAATCGGACACTGAGAAAGATATGGGCTTATAGTGTTGCCTCCCGACGTATTCACCTTTGGGTGATGTCAACAATAATAGTTCATGCTAACTTACATCCCATTGGATATATATATCAGGATCTTTCCAACACGAGGTGCTTGCCAAGGGATAAAATGAAAAAGGGAAATGTGAAGATCACCTTGACTCTTGCATAAAGTAAACGACATAAAGTAAAAGATAGGCCCTTCGTAGAGGGAAGCAGAGGTTGTCATGCGCTTTTATGGTTGGATGCACAAAATCTTAATGCAAAAGAACGGCAATTTATATTGCCACTTGTATATGGACCTTTATTATGTAGTCCGTCACTTTTATTGCTTCCATAACAAGATCGTATAAAGCTTATTTTCTTCGCACTAACAAGTCATACATATTTAGAGAGCAATTTTTATTGCATGCACCGATGACAACTTACTTGAAGGATCTTACTCAATCCATAGGTAGGTATGGTGGACTCTCATGGCAAAAACTGGGTTTAAGGATATTTGGAAGCACAAGTAGTATCTCTACTTGGTGCAAGGAATTTGGCTAGCATGAGGGGGAAAGGCAAGCTCAACATGTTTGGATGATCCATGACAATATACTTTAACTGAGATGTGAGAAAACATAACCCATTACGTTGTCTTCCTTGTCCAACATCAACTCTTTAGCATGTCATACTTAATGTGTGCTCACAATTATAAAAGATGTCCAAGATAGTATATTTATATGTGGAATCTCTCTTCCTTCAATATTCTTTCATGAATTGTTCAAATGACCAATACAATGCTTTCTATCCTTCAATAAATTTACAACCTCTACTTCTTAGATGTGAAGTCATAACTCCCTATGGGATAAGAAAATGAAACATATATAATTTCAGATTTATGGCATTCAACTCATTCAACCATTTACTCATAGGATATAAGCGAAGCACACGAGTAAATGACAAACTACTCCAACAAGATATAAGTGAAGATCAATGAGTAGTTAAATAATTATGTAGCTATGTGAAGACTCTCTCTCATTTAAGAATTTCAGATCTTGGTATTTCACTCAAACAGCAAGCAAGGCAAAATAAAATGACATTGCAAGGATAGAACAACTCATGTGAAGAAGCAAAAACTTAGGTTGAACCGATACTAACCGATAGTTGTTGAAGAAGAAAGGTGGGATGCCTAACAGGGCATCCCCAATATTAGATGCTTGAGACTTCTTGAAATATTATCTTGGGGTGCCTTGGGAATCCCCAAGCTTGAACTTTTGTGTCTCCTTAATTCCTCTCATATCATGGTTTCTCTTTTTATCAAAAGCTTCATCCACACCAAACTCAACAAGAACTCGTGAGATAGGTTAGTATAAACCAATGCAAAACCTTATCATTTTATACTGTAACCAATCACTAAAATTATTATTTAACATTTCATACTAAATGCCTCTGCATATTTAATACTCCTATCCTCAAATAGAATCATTAAACAAGCAAACATATACAAACAATTCAAACATAACAGCAATCTGCCAAAACAGTATAGTCTGTAAAGAATGCAAGATTCATCATACTTCCATAACTCCAAAAATTATGAGAAAAATACTAAGCTGTAGAATATTTATCAGATCTCAATATGCAAAAAGTTTCAACATTATACCATTCCCTGACTTTTCTAGGGAATTTTTGCAACAGCGGTAAACTTTCTGTTTTGAAACAGCAACATGTATACTAGCAAAATAAGCATGGTAAAGGCTATCCTTGACATTTTTATTGAAAATATAGGTGCAAAACATTATTCTAAATAATAACAAGCAAATACTAATAAAAGAAATGACGCTCCAAGCAAAACACATATCATGTGGTGAATAAAAATATAGCTCCATGTAAAGTTACCGATGAACGAAGACGAAAGAGGGGATGCCTTCCGGGGCATCCCCAAGCTTAGGCTCTTGGTTGTCCTTGAATATTACCTTGGGGTGCCTTGGGCATCCCCAAGCTTCGGCTCTTGCCACTCCTTAGTCCATAGTCAATCAAATCTTTACCCAAAACTTGAAAACTTCAACCACACAAAACTCAACACAAAACTCGTAAGCTCCGTTAGTATAAGAGAATAAAACCACCACTTAGGTACTGTTGTGAACTCATTCTAAATTCATATTGGTGTTAAACCTACTGTATTTCAACTCCTCTATGGTTCGTACCCTCCGATACTACTCATAGATTCATCAAAATAAGCAAACAACACATAGAAAACAGAATCCGTCAAAAACAGAACAGTCTGTAGTAATCTGTATCAAACATATACTTATGTAACTCCAAAAATTCTTAAATAAATTGGTGGACCTGAGTAATTTGTCTATTAATCATCTTCAAAAAGAATCAACCTAAAGTCACTCTCCAGTAAAAAATGGCAGCTAATTTCGTGAGCGCTAAAGTTTCTGTTTTTTACAGCAAGATCACAAAGACTTCACCCAAGTCTTCCCAAAGGTTCTACTTGGCACAAACACTAATTAAAACATAAAACCACATCTAACCAGAGGGTAGATGAATTATTTATTACTAAACAGGAACAAAAAGTAAGAAACAAAAAATAAAGTTGGGCTGCCTCCCAACAAGCGCTATCGTTTAACGCCCCTAGCTAGGCATGATGATTTCAATGATGCTCACAAAAAAAATAAGAATTGAAACATAAAGAGAGCATCATGAAGAATATGACTAGCAAATTTAAGTCTAACCCACTTCCTATTCATAGGGATTTTGTGAGCAAACAACTTATGGGAACAATAATCAACTAGTATAGGAAGGTAAAACAAGCATAGCTTCAAAATTTTCAACACATAGAGAGGAAACTTGACATTATTGCAATTCCTACAAGCATATGTTCCTCCCTCATAATAATTTTCAGTAGCATCATGAATGAATTCAGCAATATAACCAGCACCTAAATCATTCTTTTCATGATCTACAAGCATAGAAAATTTACTACTCTCCACATACGCAAAATTCTTCTCATGAATAGTAGTGGGAGCAAACTCAACAAAATAATTATCATGTGAGGCATAATCCAATTGAAAACTAAAATCATGATGACAAGTTTCATGGTTATCATTACTCTTAATAGCATACAAGTCATCACAATAATCATCATAGATAGCAACTTTGTTCTCATAATCAATTGGAACTTCTTCCGGAATAGTGGATTCATCACTACATAAAGTCATGACCTCTCCAAATCCACTTTCATCAATATAATCATCATAAATAGGAGGCATGCTTTCATCATAATAAATTTGCTCATCAAAACTTGGGGTACAATTGATATCATCTTCATCAAACATAGCTTCCCCAAGCTTGTGGCTTTGAATATCATTAGTATCATGGATATTCAAGGAATTCATACTAACAACATTGCAATCATGCTCATCATTCAAATATTTATTGCCAAACATTCTAATGCATTCTTCTTATAGCACTTGAGCACAATTTTCGTTTTCATCATACTCATGAAAGATATTAAAAAGACGAAGCGTATGAGACAAACTCAATTCCATTTTGTTGTAATTTTCTTTTATAAACTAAACTAGTGATAAAACAAGAAACAAAAAGATTCGATTGCAAGATCTAAAGATATACCTTCAAGCAATCACCTCCCCAGCAACGGCGCCAGAAAAGAGCTTGATGTCTACTACGCAACCTTCTTCTTGTAGACTTTGTTGGGCCTCCAAGTGCAGAGGTTTGTAGGACAGTAGAAAATTTCCCTCAAGTGGATGACCTAAGGTTTATCAATCCGTGGGAGGCGTAGGATTAATATGGTCTCTCTCAAACAACCCTGCAACCAATTAACAAAGAGTCTCTTGTGTCCCCAACACACCCAATACAATGGTAAATTGCATAGGTGCACTAGTTCGGCGAAGAGATGGTGATACAAGTGCAATATGGATAGTAGATAAAGGTATTTGTAATCTGAAATTATAAAAACAGCAAGGTAACAAGTGGTAAAAGTGAGCATAAATGGTATTGCAATGGTAGGAAACAAGGCCTAAGGTTCATACTTTCACTAGTGCAAGTTCTCTCAACAATAATAACATAATTGGATCATATAACTATCCCTCAACATGCAACAAAGAGTCACTCCAAAGCCACTAATAGCGGAGAACAAACAAAGAGACTATGGTAGGGTACGAAACCACCTCAAAGTTATCATTTTTGTTCTATCTATTCAAGTGTCCGTAGTAAAATAACATGAAGCTATTCTTTCCGTTCAATCTATCATAGAGTTCATACTAGAATAACACCTTAAGACACAAATCAACCAAAACCCTAATGTCACCTAGATACTCCATTATCACCTCAAGTATCCGTGGGCATGATTACACGATATGCATCACACAATCTCAGATTCATCTATTCAACCAACACAAAGTACTTCAAAGAGTGCCCCAAAGTTTCTACCGGAGAGTCAAGACGAAAACGTGTGCCAACCCCTATGCATAGGTTCATGGGCGGAACCCGCAAGTTGATCACCAAAACATACATCAAGTGAATCACGTGAATATCCCATTGTCACCACAGATAAACACGGTAAGACATACATCAAGTGTTCTCAAATCTTTAAAGACTCAATCCGATAAGACAACTTCAAAGGGAAAACTCAATCCATTACAAGAGAGTAGAGGGGGAGAAACATCATAAGATCCAACTATAATAGCAAAGCTCGCGATACATCAAGATCGTGCCATAGAGAGAACACGAGAGAGAGAGAGAGAGAGAGAGAGAGAGAGATCAAACACATAGCTACTGGTACATACCCTCAGCCCCAAGGGTGAACTACTCCCTCCTCATCATGGATAGCGCCGGGATGATGAAGATGGCCACCGGTGATGGGTTCCCCCTCCGGCAGGGTGCCGGAACGGGCTCCCGAGAGGTTTTTGGTGGCTACAGAGGCTTGCGGCGGCGGAACTCCCGATCTATCTTCTGTTTCGATGTTTTTAGGGTATATGGGAATATATAGGCAAAAGAAGTCGGTCAGGGGAGCCTCGAGGGGCCCACGAGGGTGGAGGGCGCGCCCAGGGGGGGTGGGCGCGCCCCCCTATCTCGTGGCCTCCTCGATGCTTCCCTGGCTTGCACTCCAAGTCCCCGGGATTGCTTCTGTTCTAAAAATAACTTTTCCGACGGTTTCATTCCGTTTGGACTCCGTTTGATATTCCTTTTCTTCAAAAACTAAAATAGGCAATAAAAGAGCAATATGGGCTGGGCCTCCGGTTAATAGGTTAGTCCCAAAAGTAATATAAAAGTGTATAATAAAGCCCATAATCATTCAAAACAGATAATAAAATAGCATAAATGCTTCATAAATTATAGATACGTTGGAGACGTATCAGGTCCACGCCCTCCACGGTTGCCTTGTCCATTCGTACCTCTACCTCGATCATTGAATTGGTAGATAGTATTCCTCACTCTGCCCTCGCCTTGTTTCTAAGGCGAATTTACTTCCACCCCTGGTTCAACTTCCTCATATGCAGCTTCTGAATCCTTTTGTCTCCCACCATTACCGGTGCCCTATTGTTTATAGGTTGGCGCTCCCCCCAACCCCTGTTCTTGCTCGAAGAGTACCACAAAGTCTCGCGGTATGGGGGTATCCCATATCCATCCCTCCCCGCTGGTGTAGGACACACAACTCCGCATGTCCCAGCAACCCGCATGAGAAGCAAAAATAGGGCAAGTTTTCATATTGAATATCAAAGAACTCTGTCTCCTTTGTTCTCGCTTTCTCCAGTTGCACCCAAAGCATCAATGGTTCACCCACACGAATCCATGCTCTGAATCTCAAGCAGTCACCAAAAGCAAACCCTTTGTCATCAGCATCCAGGGTTATCACCTCTCCCACCATAGCTGCTATGCGCTTCGGCCATGGTGGACACAACAAGGTAAACGGAAGGTTGATCACACATTCCCAAATCTTGATCTTTTCAAACTTGAGCTCCGAGGGACGCGATCTGATGTTGAACCTTTCCAAAACCACACAATGTTTTCCCATCATCCATGGACCTCCATCGAAGATCCGATCGCTATCGCATTTGTCCATGAAACTCGCCACAAAGACATTCTGGACCGACGGCCTAAAGTTCAACCCCCTTGGATTACCCCACGCTGGGATAAGAGCTTCTCCAATGGTGTTCACATGAAGTACTTTCTGATGCAGCACCTTTCCGATCAGCACATGGAGCTCATCCTCCCGCTGATCTTCCTCGTCATCAACGAGCAATTTTGCCCTCTCCTTCTCTGTCAGATCTAGCCGATCCATCATCTCTTCCACCGTCTCTGTCTCCTTCGTCTTCCCTCTCCTTCCTCCCGTGGCACTTGACTCCGCCATCTTCACCTCAACCCCTGCCCCGAGTCCCTTCTCTTGCGTTGTCACCAAGGGTGGGTAGGGATGCAATGATCCCCCCTTGATCACCCCCAGCGAGCAAACTGCAAAGATCAGGGATCACAGATGGCGAGAAGTCGGCGAACAGCAAACCCTAGACCTTGCGCCCCGAGATCGCCTCGTGCGCCGCCTTGCCACTCGATACCCTAAGAAAATGTTTCGGGGCTTGCAACTTCGGTCACATACTCATGTGTTGCTAGTTGTACTATCACATTGCTTTGTGATTGCACGACCTACGTGCAAGTGCAGTCAATTATAAAAACTATAGTCGGCCAACCTAAAGTTACTGTAGATGGACCATCGCGAAAAAATACTATATGACACGCTATGAAAAAGAATGAAGGTAGTCAACATCACGCAGGTAGGGCATCTCCAACGGCAACCTGTAAATTTTCTCGCGCATCCGTCCAAAGACAGTGAACTAGCGAGAAAACGTCATCCAACCATAGCTGCATACATTTACACGATAACTCAAACTAACCATAGGAAATTCGATCAAATCATGTGAATTTTGATATAAAACACCGAATTTCATTGAAACTAGAATAATTTCTATATAAAAACCGATGATATTCCGTACTGTGAACTAAAAACCTAAAAATAAAACACTAAACTATCCTATACTTGACGGTGACCTCGTAGGTCATGCCGGGCTGGCCGGCGGCTCCTCCTCCATCATCGTGGCCTGACCCAGTGTCGGTGTCGTCTCGTCAGGCTTGGGGCGACGGAAGGTGACGACGCCGCGACATGGCTTCCCGGCGGCCACCTGACGCTCGCGGATGATCCTCCGGTGTCGTGCGCAGTGTGGCTGCGGCCACTGAGGACGTGGCTGGGTGAGATGGCGGTGGTCGTTGGACGAGGCATTGTTGGCGGTGTCAATATCGGCGATGGCCCATGCTACATCTTGAGCTTGTGTTGGTTTTCCTTGAAGAGGAAAGGGTGATGCAGCAATAGTAGCGTAAGTATTTCCCTCAGTTTTTGAGAACCAAGGTATCAATCCAGTAGGAGGCTCCTCAAAAGTCCCACACACCTACAAAAACAAACCAAGAACTCACAACCAACGCAATAAAGGGGTTGTCAATCCTTTCACGGCCACTTGCGAAAGTGAGATCTGGAAGACATAGTATGATAAGATAAATATATTTTTGGTATTTTATAATATGGATGCAAAAAGTAAAAGATGCAAATAAAAGTAAATTGAAAGCAAATACGATAAAAGATAGACCCGGGGGGCATAGGTTTCACTAGAGGCTTCTTTCAAGATAGCATAAGTATTACGGTGGGTGAACAAATTACTGTCGAGCAATTGATAGAAAAGCGAATAATTATGATATTATCTAGGCATGATCATGTATATAGGCATCATGTCCGCGACAAGTAGACCGACTCCTTCCTGCATCTACTACTATTACTCCACACATCGACCGACTCCTGCCTGCATCTAGAGTATTAAGTTCACAAAGAACAGAGTAACACATTAAGCAAGATGACATGATGTAGAGGGATAAACTCATGCAATATGATATAAACCCCATCTTTTTATCCTCGATGGCAACAATACAATACATGCCTTGCAACCCTTTCTGTCATTGGGTATGGTCACCGCAAGATTGAACCCAAAGCTAAGCACTTCTCCCATGGCAAGAAAGATCAATCTAGTAGGCCAAACCAAACTGATAATTCGAAGAGACTTGCAAAGACAACTCAATCATACATAAAAGAATTCAGAGGAGATTCAAATATTTCTCATAGATAAACTTGATCATAAACCCACAATTCATTGGATCTCGACAGACACACCGCAAAAAGAGATTACGTCGAATAGATCTCCACAAGAGAGGGTGAGAACATTGTATTGAGATCCAAAAAGAGAGAAGAAGTCATCTAGCTAATAACTATGGACCCGAAGGTCTGTGGTAAACTACTCACAACTCATCGGAAGGGCTATGGTGTTGATGTAGAAGCCCTCCATGGTCGATTCCCCCTCTGGCAGAGCGCCGGCGAAGGCTCCAAGATGGGGTCTCGCGGATACAGAAGGTTACGGCGGTGGAAATTGTGTTTCGGTTGTCCCTGGATGTTTTCGTGGTACGTAGGCTTATATATGAGGAAGAAGTACGTCGGTGGCTGCCCAAGGGGCCCACGATATAGGGGGGGTGCGCCGTGTAGGGGTGGGCGCGCCCTACCCTCTCGTGGCCGCCTCGGCTGCTTCTTGACTTGCACTCCAAGTCCTCCGGATCATGTTCGTTCCAAAAATCACGCTCCCGAAGGTTTCATTCCGTTTGGACTCCGTTTGATATTCCTTTTCTTCGAAATACTGAAATAGGCAAAAAAGAATAGCAATACGGGTTGGGCCTCCGGTTAGTAGGTTAGTCCCAAAAATGATATAAATGTGTAAAATAAAGCCCATAAACATCCAAAAGGGGTAATATAATAGCATGGAACAATCAAAAATTATAGATAGATTGGAGACGTATCAAGCATCCCCAAGCTTAATTCCTGCTCGTCCTCGAGTAGGTAAATGATAAAAACAGAATTTTTGATGTGAAATGCTACCTAGCATAATTCTCAATGTAATTTTCTTTATTGTGGCATGAATGTTTAGATCCAAATGATTCAAAATAAAAGTTCATATTGATAGAAGAAATAGTAACACTTCAAGTATACTAATCAAAGTAATCATGTCTTCTCAAAATAACATGGCAAAAGAAAGTTCATCCCTACAAAATCATATAGTTAGGCTATGCTTCATTTTCGTCACACAAAGATGTTCTCAACTTCTATACCCCCGATGACAAGCCAAGCAATTGTTTCATACTTAAATAATCTCAAACTTTTTCAACCTTCACGCAATACATGAGCGTGAGCCATGGATATAGCACTATGGGTGGAATAGAATATGATGATAGGGATTGTGTGGAGAAGACAACAAAAAATAGAAAGTCTCACATTGACGAGGATAATCAACGGGCTATGGAGATGCCCATCAATTGATGTCAACATGAGGAGTAGGGATTGCCATGCAACGGATGCACTAGAGCTATAAATGAATGCTCAACAAAGGAAAACTAGTGGGTGTGCATCCAACTTGCTTGCTCACGAAGACCTAGGGCATTTGAGGAAGCCCTTCGTAGGAATATACAAGCCAAGTTCTATTATGAAAAATTCCCACTAGTATGAAAAAGACAACCTATGAGACTCACTATATGAAAAACATGGTGCTACTTTGAAGCACAATATATGAGACTCACTACATGAAGAACAAGGTGCTACTTTGAAGCACAAGTGTGGAAAAAGAGATAGTAACATTGCCCTTTTTATTTATTTTCTTTATTTCTTTTATTTCTTTTTTTTCCTTTTCCTTTTTTTCTTTGACCTTTCTTTTTTTTGGGCAATGCTCTAATAATGATGATCATCACACTTTCATTGATTACAACATATGAATTACAACTCGAAACTAGAACAAGATATGACTCTATATGAATGCCTCCGGTGGTGTACCGGGATGGTGCAATGAATCAAGAGTGACATGTATAAAAAATAATGCATGGTGGCTTTGCCACAAATACGATGTCAACTACATGATCATGCAATGGCAATATGACAAAAGTAAAGTATGTCATGATGATGATGAACGGAACGGTGGAAAGTTGCATGGCAATATATCTCGGAATGGCTATGGAAATGCCATAATAGGTAGGTATGGTGGCTGTTTTGAGGAAGATATAAGGAGGTTTTTGTGTGATAGATCGTATCGTATCACAGGGTTTGGATGCACCGGCGAAGTTTGCACCAACTCTCAAGGTGAGAAAGGGCAATGCACGGTACCGAAGAGGCTAGCAATGGTGGAAAGGTAAAAGTGCGTATAATCCATGGACTCAACATTAGTTAAAAGAACTCATATACTTATTGCAAAAATTTAGAAGTCATCAAAAACCAAGCACTACACGCATGCTCCTAGGGGGATAGATTGGTAGGAAAATACCATCGCTCGTCCCTGACCGCCACTCATAAGGATGCACAAGCCAGGTACACTTCATGTTTCAAATTTGTTGCACAACTTTAACCATACGTGCATGATACATGACTTGCTATCTTCAACACAAGCATTCTTTAAATTCATAATCACCCAACTAGCATGACTTTAATATCACTACCTCCATATCTCAAAACAATTATCAAGCATCAAATTTATCATAGCATCCAATTCACTTCCTATGATAGTTTTTATTATACCCAACTTGGATGCTCATCATTCTAGGACCAAATTTGTAACCAAAGCAAAATACCATGCTGTTCTAAAAGACTCTCAAAATAATATAAGTGAAGCATTAGAGACTAGAAATTTCTTCAAAAATGTGCCACCGCC
This sequence comes from Triticum dicoccoides, assembly GCF_002162155.2. Taxonomy (NCBI): domain Eukaryota; kingdom Viridiplantae; phylum Streptophyta; class Magnoliopsida; order Poales; family Poaceae; genus Triticum; species Triticum dicoccoides. The sequence continues at coordinate 27,926,954 of NC_041387.1, forward strand.
GTGCTCTAAAAAATATAAGTGAAGCACTAGAGCAAAAATGATCATGCTCAAAAGATACAAGCAAAGCACATAGAGTATTCTAGAAAATTCGAATAAAGTAGGCTTCTCCAAAAATGTGTGTACAGCAAGGATGATTGTGGTAAACTAAAAATCAAATACTAATATAATAAACGATGCTCCAAGCAAAACACATATCATGTGGCGAATAAAAATATAGCTCCAAGTAAAGTTACCAATGAACGAAGACGAAAGAGGGGATGCCTTCCCGGGGCATCCCCAAGCTTGGGCTTTTGGCTATCCTGGGATTCCATGGGCATCCCCAAGCTTAGGCTTTTGCCACTCCTTATTCCATAGTCCATAAAATCTTTACCCAAAACTTGAAAACTTCACAACACAAAACTCAACACGAAATCTTATAAGCTCCGTTAGTGAAAGAAAACAAAACCACCACATAAGGTACTGTAATGAACTCATTCTTTATTTATTTTGGTGTTAAACCTACTGTATTCCAAATTCTCTATGGTTTATAAACTATTTTACTAGCCATAGAAGCATCAAAATAAGCAAACAACACACGAAAAACAGAATCTGTCAAAAACAGAACAGTCTGTAGCAATCTGTAACTAATGCGAACTTCTGGAACTCTAAAAATCTTACCAAAATAGGACATACTGGACAATTTGTTTGTTTATCAGCAGAAAAATAATTAATGCAAAAGAACGTTCCTATGATTTATTGATTTTTTTCTCGTGAGCACAAAGTTTCTGTTTTTCAGCAGAATCAAATCAACTATCATCATAGGTTATCCTATAGGTTCTACTTGGAACAAACACTAATTAAAAGATAAAAACACATCTAAACAGAAAGTAGATGCAAAATTTATTACTAAACAGGAACAAAGACAAAAAACACAAAGAAAATCGGGTTGCCTCCCAACTAGCGCTATCGTTTAACGCCCCTAGCTAGGCATAAAAGCGAAGATAGATCTAAGTAGTGCCATCTTTGGCACTCGATTCATAAGTAGCTCGCATGATAGATTCATAAGGTAATTTAACTTTCTTTCTTGGAAAGTGCTCCATGCCTTTATTTAATGGAAATTGGAATCTAATATTCCCTTCCTTCATATCAATAATCGCACCAATCGTTCTAAGGAAAGGTCTACCAAGAATAATAGGGCAAGAAAGATTGCAATCTATATCAAGAACGATAAAATCTACGGGAACCAAATTTCTATTTGCAACAATGAGAACATCATTGATCCTTCCCATTGGATTTTTAATGGTGGAATCCGCAAGGTGCAAATTTAAAGAGCAATCGTCAAGACCATGGAAACCTAGAACATCACATAAAGTTTTCGGAATCGTGGAAACACTAGCACCCAAATCACACAAAGCATAACACTCATGATCTTTAATTCTAATCTTTATAGTAGGTTCCCATTCATCATTAAGTTTTCTAGGTATAGAAACTTCCGAATTGAGTTTTTCATCATAATATTGCAACAAGGCATCAACGATATGCTTGGTAAAAGCTTTATTTTGACTATAAGCACGAGGAGAATTAACAACGGATTGCAACAAGGAAATACAACCTTCTAAAGAACAATTATCATAATCAAATTCCTTGAAATCCGAGATAGTGGGTTCAATACTATTTAAAGTTATGACCTCTCCAATCCCACTTTTACCAAATTTAGCATCAAGATCTAAAAATTCCGAATTCTTGGGACGCCTTCTAGATAAAGTTGACTCGTCTCCAGTCCCATAAATTTCAAGATTCATATTGCAAAACAAATATCTAATAGGATACACATCAATAACTTTAAGATCTTCATCATTATTTTCATGGAGACTAGAAGAACATGCCTTTATAAAGCTATCTTTCTTAGCACGCAATCTAGCGGTTCTTTCCTTGCACTCGTCAATGGAAATTCTCATTACTTTGAGAGACTCATTGATATCATGCCTAGGGGAAGAAGATCTAAGTTTAAGAGAATCAACATCAAGCGAAAGTCTATCAACGTTCCTAGCCAAATCATCAACTTTGAGAAATTTTTCTTCAAGCAAAGCATTAAAATTCTTTTGAGAAATAATAAATTCTTTCACACTATTCTCAAAATCAGAGGGCATCTTATTAAAATTACCATCAGAGTTATTGTAGGAATTTCCATAATTATTAGAGGAATTACTAGGGAACGGTCAAGAATTGAAATTTCCTCTATAAGCATTATTTCCAAAACTATTCCTACCAACAAAATTCACATCCATAGATTCATTATTATTTTCAATCAAAGTAGACAAAGTCATATCATTGGGATCAAGAGGAGTATTTTTAGTAGCAAACAACTTCATAAGTTCATCCATCTTTCCACTCAAAACATTGATTTCTTCTATAGCATGCACTTTTTTACTAGGAGATCTTTCGGTGTGCCATTGAGAATAATTAGCCATAATATTATCAAGAAGTTTTGTATCATCTCCTAACGTGATTTCCATAAACGTGCCTCCCGCGGCCGAATCGAAGAGTTTTCTAGAAGCAAAGTTCAAACCGGCATAAATTTTTTGTATGATCATCCATAAATTCAAACCATGAGTAGGGCAATTGCGGATCATCAATTTCATTCTTTCCCAAGATTGGGCAACATACTCATGATCAAGTTGTTTAAAATTCATAATATCGTTCCTAAGAGTGATGATCTTAGAGGGAGGAAAATACTTAGAGATAAAAGCATCTTTACACTTGTTCCAAGAATCAATACTATTTTTAGGCAAAGACGAAAACCAAATTTTAGCACGATATCTAAGTGAAAAGGGAAATAACTTCAATTTAACAATATCGTTATTTGTATCTTTCTTCTTTTGCATATCACACAAATCAACAAAGTTGTTTAGATGAGTAGCGACATCTTCACTAGGAAGGCCGGCGAATTGATCTTTCATAACAAGATTCAGCAAAGCAAGATTGATTTCACAAGACTCAACATCATTAAGAGGAGCAATTGGAGTACTAAGAAAACCATTATTATTGGTATTCGAGAAATCATACAATTTGGTATTATCTTGCGCCATGGCAACAAGTAATCCAACACACAAGCAAACAGAAAAAGGCAAGAGAAAAGAGAGGAGAAGATTGGGAAAGAGAGGGCGAATAAAACGGCAAGGGTGAAGTGGGGGAGAGGAAAACGAGAGGAAAATGGCAAATAATGTAAATGTGAGGGAGATAGGTTTGTGATCGGTACTTGGTATGTCTTGACTTGAGCGAAGACCTCCCCGACAACGACGCCAGAAATCCTTCTTGCTACGTCTTGAGCTTGCATTGGTTTTCCTTGAAAAGAAAAGGGTGATGCAGCAATAGTAGCGTAAGTATTTCCCTCAGTTTTTGAGAACCAAGGTATCAATCCAGTAGGAGGCTCCTCAAAAGTCCCACACACCTACACAAACAAACCAAGAACTCGCAACCAACGCAATAAAGGGGTTGTCAATCCCTTCATGGCCACTTGCGAAAGTGAGATCAGATAGAGATAGTATGATAAGATAAATATATTTTTGGTATTTTATAATATAGATGCAAAAAGTAAAAGATGCAAATAAAAGTAGATTGAAAGCAAATACGATAAAAGATAGACCAGGGGGCCATAGGTTTCACTAGAGGCTTCTCTCAAGATAGCATAAGTATTACGGTGGGTGAACAAATTACTGTCGAGCAATTGATAGAAAAGCGAATAATTATGAGATTATCTAGGCATGATCATGTATATAGGAATCACGTCTGTGACAAGTAGACCGACTCCTGCCTGCATCTACTACTATTACTCCACACATCGACCGACTCCTGCCTGCATCTAGAGTATTAAGATCACAAAGAACAGAGTAACGCATTAAGTAAGATGACATGATGTAGAGGGATAAACTCATGCAATATGATATAAACCCCATCTTTTTATCCTCGATGGGAACAATACAATACGTGCCTTGCAACCCTTTCTGTCACTGGGTAAGGTCACCGCAAGATTGAACCCAAAGCTAAGCACTTCTCCCATGGCAAGAAAGATCAATCTAGTAGGCCAAACCAAACTGATAATTCAAACAGACTTGCAAAGATAACTCAATCAGACATAAAAGAATTCAAAGGAGATTCAAATATTTCTCATAGATAAACTTGATCATAAACCCACAATTCATCGGATCTCGACAAACACACCGCAAAAAGAGATTACATCGAAGAGATCTCCACAAGAGAGGAGGAAAACATTGTATTGAGATCCAAAAAGAGACAAGCAGCCATCTAGCTAATAACTATGGACCCGAAGGTCTGTAGTAAACTACTCACAACTCATCGGAAGGGCTATGGTGTTGATGTAGAAGCCCTCCGTGGTCGATTCCCCCTCCGGCAGAGCGCCGGTGAAGGCTCCAAGATGGGATCTCGCGGATACAGAAGGTTACGGCGGTGGAAATTGTGTTTCGGTTGCTCCCTGGATGTTTTCGGGGTACGTAGGCTTATATAGGAGGAAGAAGTACGTCGGTGGCCGCCCGAGGGGCCCACGAGACAGGGGGGCGTGCCCTGTAGGGGTGGGTAGGGGAGTCCTGGATAAGGGGATGTTGGAAATATGCCCTAGAGGCAATAATAAAAGTATTATTATTATATTTCCTTGTTCATGATAATTGTCTTTTATTCATGCTATAACTGTATTATCCGGAAATCGTAATACACGTGTGAATATATAGACCACAATATGTCCCTAGTGAGCCTCTAGTTGACTAGCTCGTTGTGATCAACAGATAGTCATGGTTTCCTGGCTATGGACATTGGATGTCGTTGATAACGGGATCACATCATTAGGAGAATGATGTGATGGACAAGACCCAATCCTAAGACTAGCACAAAAGATCGTGTAGTTCATTTGCTAGAGCTTTGCCAATGTCAAGTATCTCTTCCTTCGACCATGAGAGCGTGTAACTCCTGGATACCGTAGGAGTGCTTTGGGTGTATCAAACGTCACAACGTAACTGGGTGACTATAAAGGTGCACTACAGGTATCTCCGAAAGTATCTATTGTTTTATGCGGATCGAGACTGGGATTTGTCACTCCGTGTAAACCGAGAGGTATCTCTGGGCCCACTCGGTAGGACATCATCATATGCGCAATGTGACCAAGGAGATGATCACGGGATGATGTGTTACGGAACGAGTAAAGTGACTTGCCGGTAACGAAATTGAACAAGGTATTGGATACCGACGATCGAATCTCGGGCAAGTAACATACCGATAGACAAAGGGAATTGAATACGGGATTGATTAAGTCCTTGACATCATGGTTCATCCGATGAGATCATCGTGGAACATGTGGGAGCCATCATGGGTATCCAGATCCCGCTGTTGGTTATTGATCGGAGAACGTCTCGGTCATGTCTACATGTCTCCCGAACCCGTAGGGTCTACACAGTTAAGGTTCGATGACGCTAGGGTTATAAAGGAAGTTTGTATGTGGTTACCGAATGTTGGTCGGAGTCCCGTATGAGATCCCGGACGTCACGAGGAGTTCCGGAATGGTCCGGAGGTAAAGATTTATATATGGGAAGTCCTATTTTGGCCACCGGAAAATGTTCGGGATTTTTCGGTATTGTACCGGGAAGGTTCTAGAAGGTTCCGGAGTGGGGCCCACCTGCATGGGGGGACCCACATGGACGTGGGTAGTGGGGGCAAGGCCCCACACCCCTGGTCAAGGCGCACCAAGATCCCCCCTTAGAAGGAATAAGATCATATCCCGAAGGGATAAGATCAAGATCCCTAAAAGGGGGGGATAACAATCGGTGGGGAAGGAAATAATGAGATTTCTTTCCTCCCACCTTGGCCAACGCCCCAATGGACTTGGAGGGCAAGAAACCAGCCCCTCCACCCCTATATATAGTGGGGAGGCGCATGGGAGCTATACACAAAGTTCTGGCACAACCCTACCTCTCTTCCTACTCCTCCTCTCCCATGGTGCTTGGCGAAGCCCTGCTGGATTGCCACGCTCCTCCACCACCACCACGCCGTTGTGCTGCTGTTGGATGGAATCTTCCTCAACCTCTCCCTCTCTCCTTGCTGGATCAAGGCGTGGGAGACGTCACCGGGCTGTACGTGTGTTAAACGCGGAGGTGCCGTCCGTTCGGCACTAGGATCATCGGTGATTTGAATCACGACGAGTACGACTCCATCAACCCCGTTCACTTGAACGCTTCCGCTTAGCGATCTACAAGGGTATGTAGATGCACTCTCTTTCTACTCGTTGCTGGTCTCTCCATAGATAGATCTTGGTGACATGTAGGAAAATTTTGAATTTCTGCTACGTTCCCCAACAGTGGTATCAGAGCCAGGTTTATTGCGTAGTTTCTTTGCACGAGTAGAACACAAAGTAGTTGTGGGCGTTGATGTTGTTCAATATGCTTACCGTTACTAGTCCAATCCTGTTTCGACGGTATTGTGGGATGAAGCGGCCCGGACCGACCTTACACATACTCTTACGTGAGACAGGTTCCACCGATTGACATGCACTTGGTGCATAAGGTGGCTAGCGGGTGCCAGTCTCTCCCACTTTAGTCGGAACGGATTCGATGAAAAGGGTCCTTATGAAGGGTAAATAGCAATTGGCATATCATGTTGTGGTCTTGCGTAGGTAAGAAACGTTCTTGCTAGAAACCCATAGCAGCCACGTAAAACATGCAACAACAATTAGAGGACGTCTAACTTGTTTTTGCAGGGTATGCTATGTGATGTGATATGGCCAAGAAGAATGTGATGAATGATATGTGATGTATGAGATTGATCATGTTCTTGTAATAGGATTCACGACTTGCATGTCGATGAGTATGACAACCGGCAGGAGCCATAGGAGTTGTCTTTATTTATTGTATGACCTGCGTGTCATTGAAGAACGCCATGTAAACTACTTTACTTTATTGCTAAACGCGTTAGTCATAGAAGTAGAAGTAGTCGTTGGTGTGACAACTTCATGAAGACACGATGATGGAGATCATGATGATGGAGATCATGGTGTCGTGCCGGTGACGATGATGATCATGGAGCCCCGAAGATGAAGATCAAAAGGAGCAAAATGATATTGGCCATATCATGTCACTATTTGATTGCATGTGATGTTTATCATGTTTATGCATCTTGTTTGCTTAGGACAACGGTAGTAAATAAGATGATCCCTTACAACAATTTCAAGAAGTGTTCTCCCCTAACTGTGCACCGTTGCTACAGTTCGTCGCTTGTAAGCACCACGTGATGATCGGGTGTGATGGATCCTTACGTTCACATACAACGGGTGTAAGACAGTTTTACACAGCGAAAACACTTAGGGTTAACTTGACGAGCCTAGCATGTACAGACATGGCCTCGGAACACGGAGACCGAAAGGTCGAGCATGAGTCGTATAGTAGATACGATCAACATGAAGATGTTCACCGATGATGACTAGTCCGTCTCACGTGATGATCGGACACGGCCTAGTTGACTCGGATCATGTAATCACTTAGATGACCAGAGGGATGTCTATCTGAGTGGGAGTTCATAAGATGAACTTAATTATCCTGAACATAGTCAAAAGACCTTTTGCAAATTATGTCGTAGCTCGCGCTTTAGTTCTACTGTTTTAGATATGTTCCTAGAGAAAATATAGTTGAAAGTTGATAGTAGCGATTATGCGATCAGTAGAAAGCTTATGTCCTTAATGCACCACTCAGTGTGCTGAACCCCAACGTCGTTTGTCAATGTTGCGAACATCGGACATACACGTTTTGATAACTACGTGATAGTTCAATTAAATGGTTTAAGTAGAGGCACCAAAGACGTTTTCGAAACGTCACGGAACATATGAGATGTTTCGAGGGCTGAAATTGGGATTTCAGGCTCGTGCCCACGTCAAGAGGTATAAGACCTCCGACGATTTTCTTAGCCTGCAAACTAAGGGAGAAAAGCTCAATCGTTGAGCTTGCGCTCAGATTGTCTGAGCACAACAATCACTTGAATCGAGTGGGAGTTGATCCACCAGATGAGATAGTGATGTTTCCCCAAAGTCATTGCCACCAAGCTGCTAGAGCTTCGTGATTAACTATAACATATCAGGGATAGATATGATGATCCTTGAAATATTCATGATGTTTGACACCGCGAAAGTAGAAATCAAGAAGGAGCATCAATTGTTGATGGTTGGTGAAACCACTAGTTTCAAGAAGGGCAAGGGAACAAAGGGATACTTCATGAAACGGCAATTCAGCTGCTGCTCTAGTGAAGAAACCCAAGGTTGAACCCAAACCCAAGACTAAGTGCTTCTGTAATAAGGGGAACAACCACTGGAGCAGCATTACCCTAGATACTTGGTAGATGAGAAGGCTGGCAAGGTCGATAGAAGTATATTGGATATACATTATGTTAATGTGTACTTTACTAGTACTCCTAGTAGCACCAGGGTATTGGATACCGGTTCGGTTGCTAAGTGTTAGTAACTATAAATAAAAGCTACGGAATAAACGGAGACTAGCTAAAGGTGAGCTGACGATATATGTTGGAAGTGTTTCCAAGGTTGATATGATCAAGCATCGCACGCTCCCTCTACCACCGAGATTGGTGTTTGCGTTGAGCATAGACATGATTGGATTATGTCTATCGCAATACGGTTATTCATTTAAGGAGAATAATGGTTACTCTATTTTTGAATAATACCTTCAATGGTCTTGCACCTAAAGGAATGGTTTATTGAATCTCGGTCGTAGTGATACACATTTTCATGCCAAAAGATATAAGATAGTAATGATAGTACCACTTACTTGTGGCACTGCCATGTAAGTCATAATGGTATAAAACGCATGAAGAAGCTCCATGTTGATGGATCTTTGGACTCACTCGTTTTTGAAAAGTTTGAGACATGCGAACCATGTCTATTGGTGTATATTCATGAAGAAACTCCATGCAAATGGATCGTTCGGACTCACTTGATTTTGAATCACTTGAGATATGCAAATCATACCACATGGGCAAGATGACTGAAAAGCCTCATTTTCAGTAAGATGGAACAAGATAGCAACTTGTTGGAAGTAACACATTTTGATGTGTGCAGTCGAATGAGTGCTGAGGCATGCAGTGAATATCATTATGTTCTTACTTCACAGATGATTCGAGTAAATGTTGAGTATATTTACTTGATGAAACACAAGTCTGAATTATTGAATGGTTCAAGTAATTTCAGAGTGAAGTAGCAGATCATTGTGACAAGAGGATAAAATGTCTATGATATGATCATAGAGATGAATATCTGAGTTACGAGTTTTGGCACACAATTAAGACATTGTGGAAATTGTTTCGCAATTAATACCGCCTGGAACACCATAATGTGATGGTGTGTCCGAACATCATAGTTGCACCCTATTGGATATGATGCATACCATGATGTCTCTTATCGAATTACCACTATCGTTCATGGGTTAGGCATTAGAGACAACCACATTCACTTTAAATAGGGCACCACGTAATTCCGATGAGATGACACCGTATGAATTATGGTTTAGAGAAACCTAAGTTGTCGTTTCTTAAAGGTTTGGGGCTGCGACGCTTATGTGAAAAAGTTTCAGGATTAAGCTCGAACCCAAAGCGGATAAAGTACATCTTCATAGGACACCCAAAACAGTTGGGTATACCTCCTAATTCAGATCCGAAAGCAATATGAATTGTTTCTAGAATCGGGTCCTTTCTCGAGGAAAGGTTTCTCTCGAAAGAGTTGAGTGGGAGGATGGTGGAGACTTGATGAGGTTATTGAACCATCACTTCAACCAGTGTGTAGCAGGGCACAGGAAGTTGTTCCCGTGGCACCTACACCAATTGAAGTGGAAGCTTATGATATTGATCATGAAACTTCGGATCAAGTCACTACCAAACCTCGTAGGACGACAAGGACACGTACTACTTCGGAGTGGTAAGGTGATCCTGTCTTGAAGGTCATGTTGCTAGACAACAATGAACCTACGAGCTATGGAGAAGCGATGGTGGGCCCGGATTCCGATAAATGGCTCGAGGCCATAAAATCCGAGAACGGATCCATGGACTTTGGTGGACTTGCCCGATGATCGGCAAGCCATTAAGATAAATGGATCTTTAAGAAGAAGACGGACGTGGATGGTAATGTCACCGTCCATGAATCTCGACTTGTGGCGAAAAGTTTTCCGACAAGTTCAAGGAGTTGACTACGATGAGATTTTCTCACTCATAGCGATGCTAAGAGTCTGTTGGAATTATATTAGCGATTACTGCATTATTTATGAAATCTTGCAGATAGGATGTCAAAACATTGTTTCCTCGACGATTTTAATGAGGAAAGGTTGTATGTGATACAACCGGAAGGTTTTGTCAATCCCGAAAGATGCTAATAAGTATGCAAAGCTCCAGCAATCCTTCTAAGGACTGGAGTGAGCATCTCGGAGTTGGAATGTATGCTTTGATGATGATCAAAAATTTTGGGTTTGTACAAAGTTTATGAGAAACTTGTATTTCCAAAGAAGTGAGTGGGAGCACTATAGAATTTCTGATGAGTATATGTTGTTGACATATTGTTGATCAGAAATGACGTAGAATTTCTGGAAAGCATATAGGGTTATTTTGAAAGTGTTTTTCAATGGAAAGCCTGGATTAGGCTACTTGAACATTGAGCATCAAGATCTATAAGGATAGATCAAAATGCTTAATAATACTTTCAAATGAGCACATACCTTGACATGATCTTGAAGGTGTTCAAGATGGACCAGTCAAAGAAGGAGTTCTTGCCTGAGTTGTAAGGTATGAAGTTAAGACTTAAAGCTCGACCACGGCAGAATAGAGAGAAAGGACGAAGGTCGTCCCCTATGCTTAAGACGTAGGCTCTTCAGTATGCTATGCTGTGTACCGCACCTGAATTGTGCCTTGCCATGAGTCAGTCAAGGGGTACAAGAGTGATCCAAGAATGGCTCACAGGACAGCGGTCAAAGTTATCCTTAGTAACTAGTGGACTAAGGAATTTTCTCGATTATGGAGGTGGTAAAAGAGTTCGTCGTAAAGGTTACGACGATGCAAGCTTGACACCTATCCGGATAGCTCTGAGTAGAGAGACCGGATACATATAATGGAGCAATAATTTATAATAGCTCGAAGTAGAACAGTTGTTTGGAATAGCTCCAAATAGAGCGTGGTAGCTGCATCTAGGAGATGACATAGAGATTTGTAAAGCACACACGGATCTGAAAGGTTCAGACCCGTTGACTAAAACCTCTCTCACAAGCAACATGATCAAACATAAAACTCATTGAGTGTTAATCACATAGTGATGTGAACTAGAATACTGACTCTAGTAAACTCTTGGGTATTAGTCACATGGCGATGTGAACTAGATTATTGACTCTAGTGCAAGTGGGAGACTGTTGGAAATATGCCCTAGAGGCAATAATAAAAGTATTATTATTATATTTCCTTGTTCATGATAATTGTCTTTTATTCATGCTATAACTGTATTATCCGGAAATCGTAATACACGTGTGAATATATAGACCACAATATGTCCCTAGTGAGCCTCTAGTTGACTAGCTCGTTGTGATCAACAGATAGTCATGGTTTCCTGGCTATGGACATTGGATGTCGTTGATAACGGGATCACATCATTAGGAGAATGATGTGATGGACAAGACCCAATCCTAAGACTAGCACAAAAGATCGTGTAGTTCATTTGCTAGAGCTTTGCCAATGTCAAGTATCTCTTCCTTCGACCAAGAGAGCGTGTAACTCCTGGATACCGTAGGAGTGCTTTGGGTGTATCAAACGTCACAACGTAACTGGGTGACTATAAAGGTGCACTACAGGTATCTCCGAAAGTATCTATTGTTTTATGCGGATCGAGACTGGGATTTGTCACTCCGTGTAAACGGAGAGGTATCTCTGGGCCCACTCGGTAGGACATCATCATATGCGCAATGTGACCAAGGAGTTGATCACGGGATGATGTGTTACGGAACGAGTAAAGTGACTTGCCGGTAACGAGATTGAACAAGGTATTGGATACCGACGATCGAATCTCGGGCAAGTAACATACCGATAGACAAAGGGAATTGAATACGGGATTGATTAAGTCCTTGACATCGTGGTTCATCCGATGAGATCATCGTGGAACATGTGGGAGCCATCATGGGTATCCAGATCCCGCTGTTGGTTATTGACCGGAGAACGTCTCGGTCATGTCTACATGTCTCCCGAACCCGTAGGGTCTACACACTTAAGGTTCGATGACGCTAGGGTTATAAAGGAAGTTTGTATGTGGTAACCGAATGTTGGTCGGAGTCCCGGATGAGATCCCGGACGTCACGAGGAGTTCCGGAATGGTCCGGAGGTAAAGATTTATATATGGGAAGTCCTATTTTGGCCACCGGAAAATGTTCGGGATTTTTCGGTATTGTACCGGGAAGGTTCTAGAAGGTTCCGGAGTGGGGCCCACCTGCATGGGGGGACCCACATAGACGTGGGTAGTGGGGGCAAGGCCCCACACCCCTAGTCAAGGCACACCAAGATCCCCCCTTAGAAGGAATAAGATCATATCCCGAAGGGATAAGATCAAGATCCCTAAAAAGGGGGGATAACAATCGGTGGGGAAGGAAATAATGAGATTTCTTTCCTCCCACCTTGGCCAACGCCCAAATGGACTTGGAGGGCACGAAACCAGCCCCTCCACCCCTATATATAGTGGGGAGGCGCATGGGAGCTATACACGAAGTTCTGGCACAGCCCTACCTCTCTTCCTACTCCTCCTCTCCCATGGTGCTTGGCGAAGCCCTGCTGGATTGCCATGCTCCTCCACCACCACCACGCCGTTGTGCTGCTGTTGGATGGAGTCTTCCTCAACCTCTCCCTCTCTCCTTGCTGGATCAAGGCGTGGGAGACGTCACCGGGCTGTACGTGTGTTGAACGCGGAGGTGCCGTCCGTTCGGCACTAGGATCATCGGTGATTTGAATCACGACGAGTACGACTCCATCAACCCCGTTCACTTGAACGCTTCCGCTTAGCGATCTACAAGGGTATGTAGATGCACTCTCTTTCTACTCGTTGCTGGTCTCTCCATAGATAGATCTTGGTGACACGTAGGAAAATTTTGAATTTCTGCTACGTTCCCCAACAATCCGTACAGCCGGACTGTATTCATCGTCCAGACTATAGAAGTGTCAAGATACAAGACTCAAGACTTCGGCTCGTGTCCGGATAGGACTCTCCTTTGCGTGGAAGACAAGCTTGGCAATCTGGATATTATGTTTCCTTCCTTATAACTGACTCCATGTAAACCCTAGCTCTTCGGCGTCTATATAAACCGGAGAGGATGGTCCTTAGAAGGCCGAACAACATTTACAATCATACCATCATAGGCTAGCTCTTAGGGTTTAGCCTCTACGATCTCGTGGTAGATCTACTCTTGTATTCCACATATCTTCAATGCTAATCAAGCAGGAAGTAGGGTTTTACCTCCACCAAGAGGGCCCGAACCTGGGTAAACATTGTGTCCCTTGCTTCCTGTTAACATCAGCCTAAGACGCACAAATCAGGACCCCCTACCCGAGATCCGCCGGTTTTGACACCGACATTGGTGATTTCATTGAGAGTTCCTCTATGTCGTCGCTTCGAGGCTTGATGGCATCTTCAATCATCAACAACACGGTCCAGGGTGATACTTTTCTCCCCGGACAGATCTTTGTGTTCGGCGGCTTCGCACTACGGGCCAATTCACTTGGCCAGTTGGAGCAGATCGACAGCTTCGCCCCTGGCCACCAGATCAGGTTCGGAAACTTGAAATACATGGCAGATATCCATGGAGACTTGATCTTCGACGGGTTCGGGCCTGCGCTAGGAGCGCCGTACAGCCACGACGAGCACGGCCTAGACCTGCTGTCGGACAGTGCCTGGGACATCGTCCCCGAAGCAGCCCCGGTTCTAAATCTAGGGCAGGTTGCGTCGCCTATGGACGGAGGGCTAGACCCCGCCCCGCAAGCCGCACACTTATAGGCGATGGAGCCGAACACGAGTCTCACCTCTGTGGAGGCCTGTAACCCTGGGCCCCCGGACTCATATCCGGCAGTTGGCCCTGGTCCGCTCACTCTTGAGCCAGCCGAGCCAGGCTGGGCCCCGGTAAGTGAGTTTACCGCTGCGGACATCTTTCAGCACTCGCCCTTTGGCGACATGCTGAGCTCATTGAAGTCTCTCTCTTTGTCAGGAGGCTTTGGGCCGAACTATGTCCGGCCTGGGTGGGAAGCAGGCGACGAAGGAATTCGCTGCCCACCCACCAACCACTTTGTCGCCACGATCGATGATTCAACTAACGTACTCGACTTTGACTTAGAAGACATCGACGGTATGGATGACGATGCAGGAGACATACAGGAGCCACCGCTCACAGGGCAGTGGACAGCCACCTCTTCATATGATATATATATATGGTGGACACTCCGAAAGAAACCAATGGCGATGAGGCAACGGAGGATAACCCCTCCAAGAAGAAAGCAAAGCATGGGCGTCGCCAGCGCCGCTCCAAGCCCCGCCAAGGCAATACCGGCACCGGAGACGATAATAATCCGGACGGTGCCGACGACGAATACAACCCCGAACAGCCCGCCTTTGAGCAGGCCGAACAGGAAGACGGGCATGACAGCCTAGATGAACAGGTGAGAGACGGGTATCCGGAGGAGGACAACTACATGCCCCTCTCTGAAGACGAGATTAGCCTCGGCGACGATGAGTTCAGCGTACCCGAAGACCCCGCAGAGCAGGAGCGCTTCAAGCACCGGCTTATTGCCACTGCGAGAAGCCTGAAGAAGAAGCAGCAGTAGCCCCAAGCTGATCAAGATCTGCTCGCAGACAGATGCACAGAAGTCCTGGTAGCTGAGGAATATGGACTCGAGCACCCCACGGCTGACCGACCACCTCGAGGTCGGGACAAAATGGCATATCAGCCGAAATACCAGCCTCTACCCCTGCGCCGGTTTACTACGGCCCGGGGCAATACTCAGGACCTGCGCGATAAATTGGATAACACCGCAGGACAACCAAGATCGATCTACGGATCACGGGGGCACGCCGAAGCACATGACGATGACCGTCATACCGGATACACTAACAACAAATCCGGCCGGGCCGAATACAACCAGTCAGGCGCAGCCATACTGTGCCGTGACATAGCCCGACATAGAGGCGCCGCACCCCCCCTCTACTTCACTGATGAAGTGATGGATCATGAATTCCCAGAAGGGTTTAAACCCGTAAACATCGAATCATATGATGGCACCACAGACCCCACGGTATGGATCGAGGATTTCCTTCTCCACATTCACATGGCCCACGGAGATGATCTACATGCCATCAAGTATCTTCCCCTTAAGCTCAAAGGACCTGCCCGGCACTGGCTAAACAGCCTGCCCACAAATTCCATTGGCAGTTGGGAAAAATCTGGAAGACGCATTTCTTGATGATACGTCCATTTTGCATCATGCTTTTATGATAATATTTATCGCATTATGGGCTGTTATTTCGCGTTTTGTCACGATACTTATGGCTATTCTCTCTTATTTTACAAGGTTTACATAAACAGGGAGAATGCCGACAGCTGGAATTCTGGGCTGGAAAAGGAGCAAATATTGGAGGCCTATTCTATGCAACTCCGAAAGTCCTGAAACTCCACGGAATACCTTGAAATAAATAAAGAAAAATCGTCGCCAAAGATGAAGGCCAGGGGGCCCACACCCTGCTCACGAGGGTGGGGGGCGCCCCCCTGGGCGCGCCCCCCTGGGCGCGCCCCCCTACCTCGTGGGCCCTCTGGTGGCTCTCCGACGCCCATATTCTCCTATATGAAGTCTTTCGATGAGAAAAAATTAAGGCAGAACCTTTCGGGACGAGACTCCGCCGCCACGAGGCGGAACCTTGGCGGAACCAATCTAGGGCTCTGGCAGAGCTGTTCTGCCGGGGACACTTCCCTCCGGGAGGGGGAAATCATCACCATCGTCATCACAAACTCTCCTCTCATCGGGAGAGGGCAATCTCCATCAACATCTTCACCAGCACCATCTCATCTCCAAACCCTAGTTTATCTCTTGTATCCAATTCTTCTCTCCAAGTCCGGGATTGGTGCTAGTAGGTTGCTAGTAGTGTTGATTACTCCTTGTAGTTGATGCTAGTTGGTTTATTTGGTGGAAGATCATATGTTCAGATCCTTTATGCACAATATTACCCCTCTGATTATGAACATGAATATGCTTTGTGAGTAGTTATGTTTGTTCCTGAGGACAAGGGAGAAGTATTGCTATTAGTAGTCATGTGAATTTGGTATTCGTTTGATATTTTGATAAGATGTATGTTGTCTAACCTCTAGTGGTGTTATGTGAACGTCGACTACATAACACTTCACCATTATTTGGGCCTAGAGGAAGGCATTGGGAAGTAATAAGTAGATGATGGGTTGCTAGAGTGATAGAAGCTTAAACCCTAGTTTATGCGTTGCTTCGTAAGGGGCTGATTTCGATCCATATATTTCATGCTATGGTTACGTTTACCTTAATACTTTTGTTGTAGTTGCGGATGCTTGCAATAGAGGTTAATCATAAGTGGGATGTTTGTCCAAGTAAGGGCAGTAACCAAGCACCAGTCCACCCACATATCAAATTATCAAAGTACCGAACGCGAATCATATGAACGTGATGAAAACTAGCTTGACGATATTCCCATGTGTCCTCGGGAGCGCTTTTCCTATCATAAGAGTTTGTCCAGGCTTGTCCTTTGCTACAAAAACGATTGGGCCACCTTGCTGCACTTCATTTACATTAATTACTTGTTGCTCGTTACAATTTATCCTATCACAAAACTATCTGTTACCACTTATTTCAGTACTTGCAGAGAATACCTTGCTGAAAACCGCTTATGATTTCCTTCTGCTCCTCGTTGGGTTCGACACTCTTACATATCAAAAGGACTACGATAGATCCCCTATACTTGTGGGTCATCACTTGTCAACTTCTAGGGCACATATGTGCGACCTCCGGGTGCCGATGACTTGAGCCACATTACTCAATAGCCCGGAGAATCAGCCAGGAAATTCTGGACTCGGTTCCTAACTAAAAAGAACCAAATAGTCGACTGTCCGGACGCCGAAGCCCTGGCGGCTTTCAAGCATAATATTCGTGATGAGTGGCTCGCTAGACACCTCATCTAGGAGAAACCCAAGTCCATGGCAGCTCTTACGACACTAATGACCCGCTTTTGCACGGGCGAGGACAGCTGGTTGGCTCACAATAGCACTACGCCACACTCTGGAACTTCAGATGTCCGGGACAATAATGGCAAGCCACGGCGCAACAGACACAAGCAACAGAACAACGGCGACAACACCGAGGATACGGCGGTCAATGCAGGATTCAGCGGATCCAAACCCGATCAGCGGAAGAAGCCATTCAAGCGTAACAATCAAGGACCGTCCAGTCTGGACCGTATACTGGAGCGCTCGTGCCAAATTCATGGCACCCCGGACAAGCCAGCCAACCACACCAACAGAGACTGGTGGGTATTCAAACAGGTCGGCAAAATAAACGCCGAAAACAAGGACAAGGGGCTGCACAGCGACGATGACGATGAGCCCCGGCGTCCGAACATGGGAGGGAAAAAGAAATCCCCCCAGGTGAAAACGGTCAACATGATCTACGCCACCCACATCCCCAAGCGGGAACGGAAGCGAGCACTATGGGACATATATGTGATGGAGCCAGTTGTCCCCAAATTCAACCCATGGTCAGCTTGTTCGATCACCTTTGATCGTAGGGATCATCCTACTAGCATCCGTCACGGCAGCTCAGCCGCATTGGTTTTAGACCCAATTATAGACGGATTTCACCTCACAAGAGTCCTTATGGACGGAGGCAGCAGCCTGAACCTGCTTTATCAGGACACAGTGCACAAAATCGGCATCGATCCTTCAAGGATTAAGCCCACAAAAACCACCTTTAAGGGTGTCATTCCGGGAGTTGAGGCCTGCTGTACGGGCTCTATAACATTGGAAGTGGTCTTTGGATCCCCGGATAACTTCCTAAGCGAAGAGCTAATCTTCGATATCGTCCCTTTCCGCAGTGGTTACCACGCACTGCTCGGGCGAACCGCATTTGCTAGATTCAATGCGGTACCACACTATGCATACCTCAAGCTCAAGATGCCAGGCCCGCGCGGGGTCATAACAGTCAACGGGAATATGGACCGCTCTCTCCATACAGAGGAACACACTGCGGCCCTTGCGGCCGAAGTACAATGCGGCCTCCTCCGGCAAACCACCAATCCGGCAACGACAACCTCAAGCTCCGTCAAGCGAGGGCGGAACACCCCGCAACAGGATCAGCAGGCACGTCAAGATCATGACTACCAGTCCGGCCTCCACCCAAGTCCCACCCAAGCAGCATTCATGCCATGCGTACACAGTTACGCACTCAAAATACCATGGGCATAGGCGGAGGCGTAGCAGTGGCTCAGTCAACAGTACGGTATTGCTTCATAACCTTTCCTTTTACCCTTAAGGACATCTCTTTAGTGCAGCTTCTCCAAAAGAGCCGGATTGTCAGACTTACAAAGGAGAGGAAGCCCAGGAGGTAACAGGCTTCAGGCACACCAGGAAACACCCAGGTGGAATCTATTCACAATCATTGTTCCTGCTTTATCTATCTGTACGTAGCCTGCTCCTGGATAGGATATGTCAAATAATCCTATTTATCTCCGCATAATGCATTCATTGTAAACATACACTTAAACGTATTATTTATCAATGGGAGACAATATACAGTGTCAGCTTTTTTATTATTATTTTTTTGCATTTTTTATAAATGTTTATTTGATTTTGCATCCGTACATTTTGGTACGTTGAGTTTGCCAGGGGCTTCTTATAGCGCCCCATAATATGGCAAGACAAGTCCGAACACTTTCAACAGTGCGGCACCCCGAACTTATAGCATTATATGCATCAACTCCGAATCATGTCTTGGGTTACAGTTGGGATAGCCCCGCTCCCTTGCTTTGGTACCTTACATTCCGTTAATTCGGCTAAGGTAGCACAGGGAGAACTACTGCAATTGTGCCCTGGTTTTTCCGGACGAGCACCTCAGTAGAGAAAGCACAAAACTATCCGGCATGGTGTGGCGAGAGCTGTTCGCTGTTCGAGAGGTCTTGAAATCCTTAAAGATTTTTCCGCCTTAGGCGATAATTCGGCCTTGTCCGATATAGGCGTGTATAGCACCCCAATTCGGCCTTTCGGATGCTAGGGGCTTCGCCGAAATTTAAAATCATAGACTTCTATGGCTAAGTGAATGTGATAAAGTCGTATAGTCCGATTGCCTGGTTCGTTGCGCTGGACACCTCCTTAAGGGACCAAACATTTGGACAAAGAGTGTCCGGGTTTTCCACGAACACCCAAGTACTAGTTACACGGGGGTGGAAGCCGACGACTGGCCTACTTTCAGATTTTGATAAACAGCCGCACAGAAGGTAATATTTTAAATCACAAAAGCGCTGCATAGCGCAAGTAACTTAGTCTTTAAATTAACATGACAGAAGTGAATTCATTCAAAAATTATGTCTTTGCTACATTCATCGGCCACGAGGCAAGCACCCTTCATAACGCCATCATAATACTTCTCGGGGACGCGATGCGGCTTGCCCTCCAGCGGCCTGTCCTTCACCAGCTTCTCCGCATCCAGCTTGCCCCAATGCACCTTGGCGCGGGCAAGGGCCCGGCGGGCACCCTCAATACAAACGGATCGCTTGATGACTTCCAGTCACGGACAGGAATCCACCATCCGCTTGATCAAGCCGAAGTAGCTGGTGGGCAGAAGCTCGCCAGGCCATATCCGGACTATGAGATCTTTCATAGCCACTTTGGCCGCCTTGTGGAGTTCGACCAACTGCTTCAGTTGGTCATTCAGAGGCGTTGCATGTTCGTCCCCAGCATACTGGGACCAGAACAACTTCTCCATTGAGCTCCCCTCCTGGGCACGGTAGAACTCCGCGGCATCTGATACGCTGCGTGGCAGGTGTACGAATGCCCCTGAAGAGCTCCGGATTCGAGTAAGTAAAAGAAACGCCTCATCCACATGTTTGCTTTGCATAAAAAATTTCTTACCCACCGCTATTTTCTTGGCCTCCTGGATCTCTTGCTGAGCCCTATCGGCTTCGGCCTTGGCGTCTTTTGTATTTGTAAGGGCCTTCGCAAGCTCGGCCTATTTTGCTTTAAGCTCCCGCTCCGCAGACTCGAGCTTCTTGCCGAGCTCCTGGAGCTCTTCTTGTACCTCACCCACTCAGGCCTCTCGCTTTTCGCGCTCCTTGAGTTCCAAGGCCGCATTGTGTTTGGCCTCGGACAGCGCCTTCTCGAGAGACGTCACCTCGGTGGTGGCCTCTGTTACCATATCACGACGTCTCATCATTAGCATAATCAAATTTTATTTACTATTCATTATAGGAGATAGGGGAATCATTTACCTTTGCTCTCCTTGAGCTGCCTCCTCGCGAGGCCGAGCTCTCCCTGTGCCCGCTCTAAATCCTGCGTTAGGCCGGCGATTTCGGCCGTGGGAGCAGCAGCGGCCAGCAACACAGCCTGTTTATTTACATTCAATATTATTGTCAGCCTCCTGCTGATTATAATTGACCCTCCGTTTGGTTTTTCTTTCCGAACACCAAACAGAGTATCAGGGGCTACTACCTATCGGGTGGTAACTTCACATATTTTTACTGCTTACCTCAAAGCCTGTTAGGAGGCTGGTGCAGGCTTTGGTTAGTCCGCTCTTGGCGGACGAAACCTTCTGAATCACCGCACTCATGAGAGTACGGTGCTCTTCACCTAGGGAAGCGCCGCGAAGTGCTTCCAGCAGACAATCCGGCGCTTGGGGCGCAACAGAAGTCCTTGATACAGACGGCCCTCCCTCCATAACGAGGGGCTGCCCGCCTAAGTCCGGAACCACTGAAGGCTCCGGAACAGTGTTCGGCTGAGAGCCCGGCTTACCGTGGCTCTCATCAACACAATCTGCAGGGACCTTGAACCCCGCGAGTCCGACGTCTGGGACGCCGCCTTGAGGCGCCTCCAGGGCCACCTCCGCCATCGTCGAGAGCCTTCGGGACAACACCTCTGTGTCGTCCGCAGGTCGAGGAGACGTGGCCATCGGGAGTGAGTTCATTGCTGACTCACTCAAGGACCCGTCTGAAGACGACACTTCGAGATGGACCCTAACCGGACTGCATACAAGTTCGGCATTATAAACAATACTATGAAGCGAAATTACGATTGAGTGCGGACACTTACGATCACACAAGGGGCTTCTTCCTGGGCAGCCACCCTTCCTCGCTATCGGTGGCGGTGGCGGAGTAGTCCGGAAGGGATGCCTTTCCCTTCTTGGACGTTCCAGTCTCTCCCACCGGGGCGGCCTTCCTCTTCTTCCCTCCCCCAGTGCGGGCAGGTGGTGTTTCTCCTTGTTCCTCCTCGCCTCCGCGGGAGGAATCTGCCTCGTCGTCATCCGACGACAAGGGTATGACAGCCTTACGCCGGGGGCCTCTCCTGGCCCCCTGGTTCGCCGTCTGTCTCTGGCCCCCGTCCTTTCTGGACGGGGCGGCCTCCTCCTCTTCTTCTTCTTCTTCCCCTTCGGGGGAGGAATGTGCCTCGTTTTCTTCGGACGAGGCTTGCGCAACCTTATTTCGGAGACCCTTTCGAGTCCCCGGGGCCTTCTTATCGGCCTTCTTCTCCGGCCTCTTATAGGGTGCCGGGACCAGCATCTTCGTCAGAAGATCGCTGGCTGGGCTTTCTGGCAATGGAGTCGGACTATCGATTCGCTCCGCTGTCTCCACATACTCCTAAAACGAATATACACAATCACTTAGGAATTTTCCATAAATACATTGGGAAGAACCAGACCCGATGGCGGCTTGAGAACTCACCTGGGTGGGGTGTCATGCGGCATGGAGCCCGTGGTCCTCGGTTATAAGAGGAGGTACTTCAGTGGCCTTGAATAGCGCCTTCCACGCGTCCTTGTGCTTCATGCCGTAGAGCCTCTAAAGCGTCTGGTGTTCGGCCGGGACGAACTCCCACAGATTGAATGCCCGCCTTTGGCACGGCAGAATCTGGCGAATGAGCATAACTTGGATCACGTTGACAAGCTTGACGTTCTTGTCCTTCATGCCCTTGATGCAGTTGATGAGTCCGGTCAGCTCTGTAGATTCGCCCCATAGCAGGCCCTTCTGTTCCCAGGAGGTGTGCCGCATAGGGGTTCCAGATCGGAACTCGGGGGCCGCCGCCCAGTTGGCGTCGCGGCTCGATGATGTAGAACCACCCCGATTGCCACCCCTTCACGGTTTCCGCAAAGGAGCCCTCATGCCAGGTGACATTAGGCATTTTGCCCACCATGGCTCCTCTGCACTCCGCTTGTTGGCCACTCACGATCTTCGGCTTCACGCAAAAGATTTGCAGCCACATGCCGAAATGAGGTTTGATGCGGAGGAAAGCCTCACATACGACGATGAACTCCGAGATGTTGAGGACGAAGTTCGCAACTAGCTCATGAAAGTCTAGCCCGTAGTAGAACATGAGCCCGCGGACGAAGGGGTGGAGTGGAAACCCCAGTCCACGGACGAAGTGGGCCAAGAACACGACCCTCTCGTGGGGTCCTGGAGTTGGAATGACCTGGCCCTCGTCTGGTAGCCCGTGCGCTATATCTGTGGCCAAGTATCCGGCCGCCCGGAGATTCGTGATCTTCTTGTCCGTCACGGTGGAAGCCACCCTCTTGCCTCCTGCTCCGGACATGACTAACTGTGCGGAGAAAACCTGGGCTAGGGCGCTGGAGCTCGGGGGGGCAAGAGTATGCGAGGGAGGCAGAAGGCGTGGGTAAGAATGGGGAACTCTTATCCCTTTATAGAGGCGACGAAAGTGGTGCGCCTCCCCACTAGCCTGTTGAGAATCGCTTACTTCTCAAGCGCCACGATTGATGGCACGGGGGGATTACCCATACCCGTATTGATGAGAATCCCGTGATAAGGGGACATGATCTCTGCTTTGACAAGACGTGTCAAGGAAACCGCCTCGCAATACGCACTCTGGCTGGTTGTGAAAAGTGGTTCGAATAATGACCTAGCTCGAGTGGCATGTCACGTCGTCTAAAAATTGTCAGCTGAAGTATCATTCTCTCTACGGTGGTATGTGAGGATCATTTTGCAGATCCGGACACGGCGTACGTGTCCGATAATAACCTTGGAGTATTCGGAGGAGCAACCCGCCTTGTAATGCCGAAGACAAGACTGCACGCCGGACTCATCGTCATTGAAGAGTGGTTCAGGGGCTACTGAGGGAGTCCTGGATAAGGGGGTATCCGGACACCCGGACTGTATTCATCATCCGGACTATAGAAGCGTCAAGATACAAGACTCAAGACTTCGTCTCGTGTCCGGATGGGACTCTCCTTTGCGTGGAATACAAGCTTGGCGATCCGGATATTATGTTTCCTTCCTTGTAACCGACTCCATGTAAACCCTAGCTCTCAGTATCTATATAAACTGGAGAGGATGGTCCTTAGAAGGCCGAACAACATTTACAATCATACCATCATAGGCTATCTCTTAGGGTTTAGCCTCTACGATCTCGTGGTAGATCTACTCTTGTATTCCACATATCTTCAATATTAATCAAGCGGGAAGTAGGGTTTTACCTCCACCGCGAGGGCCCGAACCTGGGTAAACATTGTGTCCCTTGCTTCCTGTTACCATCAGCCTAAGACGCACAGATCGGGACCCCCAGCCAGAGATCTGCCGGTTTTGACACCGACAGTGGGCGCGCCCTACCCTCTCGTGGTCGCCTCGGCTACTTCTTGACTTGCACTCCAAGTCCTCTGGATCACGTTCGTTCCAAAAATCACACTCCCGAAGGTTTCATTCCGTTTGGACTCCGTTTGATATTCCTTTTCTTCAAAATACTGAAATAGGCAAAAAAACAGCAATACGGGTTGGGCCTCCGGTTAGTAGGTTAGTCCCAAAAATGATATAAATGTGTAAAATAAAGCCCATAAACATCCAAAAGGGGTAATATAATAGCATGGAACAATCAAAAATTATAGATACGTTGGAGACGTATCAGCCCATTCCTCCATGTACCTGGCCATCTTCCCGTCAAGGTGGCGGAGATGGTGCTTGGCCGTCTCCGCCATCGTCATCGATCGGTTTAGGTCCCAGGCATACATCAGGTCCAGGTCCGCCATGATGTGTGATAGAGGACGTCCGAGTCCACAAATTTGGACCGACGCACGGTGTTGCGGTTGTCCCGCCAACACTGCTCCCAGACGGCGTATTCCTGCGCCGTCATGGCGCTCCGGAAGGACCAACAGTTGTTGCTGATGTCTACTACACAACCTTCTTCTTGTAGACGTTGTTGGGCCTGCAAGTGCACAGGTTTGTAGGACAGTAGCAAATTTCCCTCAAGTGGATGACCTAAGGTTTATCAATTCGTAGGAGGCGTAGGATGAAGATGGTCTCTCTCAAACAACCCTGCAACCGAATAACAAAGATCTCTTGTGTCCCCAACACACCCAATACAATGGTAAATTGTATAGGTGCACTAGTTCGGCGAAGAGATGGTGATACAAGTGCAATATGGATAGTAGATAAAGGTATTTGTAATTTGAAATTATAAAAACAGCAAGGTAACTAGTGATAAAAGTGAGCGTAAACGGTATTGCAATGATAGGAAACAAGGCCTAAGGTTCATACTTTCACTAGTGCAAGTTCTCTCAACAATAATAACATAGATAGATCATATAACAATCCCTCAACATGCAACAAAGAGTCACTCCAAAGCCACTAATAGCGGAGAACAAACGAAGAGATTATGGTAGGGTACGAATACCTTTATCAGAGCTTAATATGTTCATGGGCGGAACCCTCAAGTTGGTCACCAAAACATACATCAAGTGGCACATGATATCCCATTGTCACCACAGATAAGCACGACAATACATACATCAAGTGTTCTCAAATCATTAAAGACTCAATCCGATAAGATAACTTCAAGAGGAAAACTCAATTCATCACAAGAGGGTGGAGGGGGAGAAACATCATAAGATCCAACTATAATAGCAAAGCTCGTGATACATCCAGATCGTGCCTTAGAGAGAGCACGAGAGAGAGAGATCAAACACATAGCTACTGGTACATACCCTCAACCTCGAGGGTGAACTACTCCCTCCTCTCATGGATAGCGTCGAGATGATGAAGATGGCCACCGGTGAGAGATCCCCCCTCCGGCAGGGTGCCAGAACAGGATCCCGAGAGGTTTCTGGTGGCTACAGAGGCTTGCGGCGGTGGAACTCCCGATCTATCTTCTTTTTCGATGTTTTTAGGGTACGTAGGCTTATATAAGCGAAAGAAGTCGGTCGGGGGAGCCTCGAGGGGCCCATGAGAGGGTAGGGCGCGCCCATGGGGGGTGGGTGCACCCCCTATCTTGTGGCCTCCTTGAGGATCTTTTGGAGTGAACTCCAAGTCTCCCGGATCATATTCTTCCTAAAAATCATGCTCCCGAAGGTTTCATTCCGTTTGGACTCCATTTGATATTCCTTTTCTTCGAAATACTGAAACAGGCAATAAAACAGCAATATGGGTTGGGCCTCCGGTTAATAGGTTAGTCCCAAAAGTAATATAAAAGTGTATAATAAAGCCCATAAACATCCAAAAGGGGTAATATAATAGCATGGAACAATCAAAAATTATAGATACGTTGGAGACGTATCAGTCGCCGCTCCCACTGCCGAGGTATTAGAGAAGGTGACTGCCCGCCTTATGCAGGGGCGGCGGCATGCAGCGCTCCTCCTTGACAACATGCTGGGACGATGGCGAGCGGTGCTCCTCCTTAACAATGCGTCAGGGCAGCAGCGAGAACCGCTCCTCATTGACACGATGAGGCGGTGGCAGAGCCGCTCCTCCTTCACGCGGCGTCCGATTTGGACGCCACGGCTGCATGGCGGCAGAGAGCGTGGAGGGGATGCTGGCTCCGGCTTCACGGGGAGAAGCGCCCACGGTGGCGGCGCCGACCCGTTGATGTGGATGCCAGATTGACGGAGCGTTAGCTCCATCTTCTCCTCAAACTCCGTGTCAATGGCGGCGTAGACCTGGCCCAACATCATCAGCGCGGACTGCAGAGGCTGCAGCTGGTGGTCCTCCTCGTGGCCGAAGGAGATGATGATCTTCGCCCGCGTTGAGTCACCGCCAGGCGATGAGGACGACGACCCCGGAGTTCAAGGCCAGCATCGTAACGATCCATTAGATCCCGCTCCTGAACCGCCTGCCGACACCCAGGTGACGCCCGTTGTCGAAGATGTGGAGGGAGATGAGCTAGGAGGGGAGGAGGAGCAGGAGGAGAATGCGATGTGGACGATGCTGGAGCGCGACTTAAATAGCCACAACCAGGCAGGCGAAGGACCGACCAGCCGCTTAAATGCGGCGCAACGGCCGGAGTTGGTTCCTCCGACGCTTGCATTGAAACGGCGGCTGCCGAGAGGTCAGCGGGGCCTTCCCTCCATCCGCTCACATTGCAACATCAATGCCAGCCTCCGCGTGCTCTGGGCCGGCATGGATTCGGCGCGGTAAGCGGCGCATGCATTGGAAGGAAAGTGCGGGAGGGGCGGGTGAGGGGGTTTTGATGGGCGAGGGCGGTGATAAGTGGGCTTTGGATCGGTCAGGACTCCCGCAACCCCACCCATTTTTATTTCTAATTTGCGGAAGAAAATGCGTTCGGACCGTATCGCGGATCAATACCATGTGGGATGGCTTCCGCAGTGCGGTCAGCGTGGTCCGGACGATTGCGGAAGGTTTAAGGATCGGCGTTAGAGATGCCCTTGTTAGAGCATCTCTAGCAGACCCTGATGAGGACATCAATACCATTGTTACACCCACAACCCCTGCTACTATACATACTGGACCATTTATTAGAGCTCGCGCATGCCAATTAAGTTACCAGGTACTTTCGTTTGTTGGAAATGATTCTAATGTTCATGAGAATATGATGCCGCCTAAATTGGATACATTTGTTTTCTTACAAATGAAGGGCCTAGCTTGGAGAAGGATGAACATTGGAACCAGAACAAGCATGGATATGATGGCATGCGCAAGGGGAACAAGAATGGAGTTACAAGTGATGATTTTAGGACGTTGAAGCCACCATAATGAGTGCATGAAGCCTTGGACGAAATATACCAGATGCTACTTCATAACTTTTATCCAGAGGCTATTCTAGGTGTTGCGTCACCTTATTATTGGGCCAGGCCCATGCAATTTTGATATACTTGAGTATAGGCTATTTTTGGAGTCCGTATGTGTGGGGAAACAAGAGATAGGGTTGATTTCGGACCCATTCCCCAAGGGCTACGAAATTCCCCCTCTTCCTCCATATATACAGCCCTTAGGGCGTTGTTTAGACTTTGGTTTTGTTTAGATTAAAAGTTCGCCATAGCTGCAACTTCGCGTACTTCGTTTGTGTTCAACGATCAGACCAAGGCGTCACAGAACCCCACTTGATCAATAAAGGTTTCCTCTTTTATTTGCAATATCCAGATTGCAATTTCAGTTTATTGCTTGTTCTTCGTTTGCTTGCAGGAAATAGACCCTCGTGGTCAGGTTGATCGTGCTCTGACATGGTCAATAACCTCTCGGAGTTGGTTTAGCGATTGCTAAGGCGCGACGTCCTCGCACGTTCGTAGCTGGATCGTCAAAGTCTACCCCACCATAAACGATAGCCACCATCTCATCGAAAGACGGGACACCTTTGCCTCTATCAAGTGGTATCAGATTTCTAGGTTGCTCAGTGAGATTTTACTGTTTTTCGTAATTTAGATCGAGTCTGTTCTTCATACCTACAGTCGACAAAAAAAGCCAAAAATAATTAGGGTTAGTTCATCATATCCGAACCAATCTGAGCCTCTGCATATTCTTTTTAGGGTTTTTGCATTATTGAATTTGCGGTTGCATCGTCGCGTCTAGCTGCTGGTCTTAGCGTCTAGTCCTTTAGAGTTTTGAGTTCTGTCACAGTTTGTCACGCTGCCGCCGCACCATCATCCTACCACCGCTACCATATACCACCACCGCTGCCATATACCACCACCGCTGCCATATCCTATCACCACTGCCATATACCACCACCGCTGCTATATACCACCATATATCCACCACCAATCCAAGTTCTTTTCATATTAGGTTTGTTTTTGAGATCCATCTTTTTTCCCATTTGTGTTTCCTTGCGTGAGTAGGTTACGAAAAAAAGTGATTTTTAGGCCAAAATTTCGGCGACCGAAAATATTTTTTTCCTATCCTATTTTTAGGTTCCAAGGAGCATTTTGAGACACTCGCCATCATATTGATTTTTGGTCGCATTTTTTCGTCGTCGTTGCCCTGATTTCCGGAAAAAAAATAGTCAAAAAATTTCTTGCCTATCCTCTTACCTTGACTTGGGAAGAGTTTTGAGACACTCGCCATTATAGTGAATTTTCGAAAAAAAACAGGAGCGCAAAAAAAAGAGCGAAAAAATCCAGAGTGTGCTTTTCCCTTGTTTACGTGTCGCGTCGTGATTTTGTTAGTGTTCTAGGCTCGCGTCTCTAGCACGGTCTAGCCTAGGACCAGCACAGTACCGTCGTTGAGCGTTTATTCAACTTTGCATCTCTGAATTGATTATTGCTGGCCCTTTTT
Source organism: Triticum dicoccoides (assembly GCF_002162155.2). Lineage (NCBI taxonomy): Eukaryota > Viridiplantae > Streptophyta > Magnoliopsida > Poales > Poaceae > Triticum > Triticum dicoccoides. The sequence continues at coordinate 27,955,710 of NC_041387.1, forward strand.
GCTACCATATTATAAGTCTTCCCAGCTCCACCTACATCTACATCGTGCGTTTGACTCTCCCTGGTAATCGCTCTGTCCAAGCTTTGAGAGTTTTGACTACAACGGTTTCCGATCACCACCTGCTATTGGGTAAGAACTGGTAAGAATTTGAGATTTGCTTGACAGATTTGTGACACCGCACCACCACCACTTTCCAGTAGTCTGTAGGATCATATTCTTGTCTGTGTCTATTGCGGCTAACTATGGCAGGACCACAAGCCGACGAGATTGACTTGGAGAACATGACGAATGAGGAGCTTCATGATAAGTTTCATCAAATGTTGGGTCAACAGGTGGAAGACGTGATGGCCAGCTTTGGAAAGGCAATGGAGAAGATGGATGACATTGAGAAGACAATTGACACCAAGTTGGACTCCAAGTTCGATGAATTACTCAAACGTCTCCCATAACCAGCTCCATGCCGCGATACAGTAGGGTGAGCACAATGTGTTCCTCTTGAGCCAGGAAAAAATTCTGGTGCCGCTGCTACTGCTGCCGATGCTTCTGTAGCTCCTGCTGCTACTGCAGAGGTGGAGGACTATTACGAGGATGAGGTTGATCAAAATCACAACTACATGCAGCCACCAGCACCACCACCAGCAGGTCGACCTTAGGTACAAGTACGAGATCATGACCATATTCCTAAACTGAAATTGAATATTCCACCGTTTGAGGGTAGATACATTCCTGATGTATATCTTACTTGGGAGTTAGAAAGTGAACAATGTTTTACATGTTTACAATATCCCGAGGAGAGACGGGTTGCTGCTGCTGTTTGTGCTTTCACTAGTTTTGCATGTGTATGGTGATCTGAACATTGTAGATTATATCATATTCCAGCTACTTGGGCTGCTTTGAAAACTGCTATGTGTACTCGTCGGGATCCACCATATTATCAACGTGAATTACTTCAAAAATTGCAGTGTTTGAGACAAGGGAAAATTTCTGTAGAAGAATATTATCAGGAATTACAAACTGACATGATTAGATTCGGTATTGTTGAGGAGAATGAAGCTATGCTTGCACGTTTTATGGGTGGATTAAATAGAGAGATTCAGACCATTCTAGAGTATAAGGAGTATACTAATATCACTCGTTTATTCCATCTTGCTTGTAAAGCTGAACGTGAAGTGCGGGATCGACAAGCATTGGCGCGAACTAACTTTTCTGAACACCGCGTGCATCTTCTACTTCCACTGCACCAGCACCCCCATCAGGTGCCACCTCCAGCCGTGATACAAGAAAGCAGGCACAACCACCACTATCTACCAAGAGCGCACCTGTCGGGCCTGCACAGAGCTCTTTCTCTTCCATGGCATCAACAGGGCACACAAGTGATATTATTTGTCATCGTTGTAAGGGAAGAGGTCATTATGCGAGAGATTGCAAATCTCAGCGTGTGATGATTGCTACTGAGGATGGTGGGTACGATTCCGCTAGTGACTATGATGAGGAGACTTTGGCTCTTATTACACGTGAAGAACATGGTGGAGATGATTCTGAACATGAGATGCAATACATGGCTCCTGAAGATGCGGACATGTATGAATGTTTAGTTACTCAACGTGTTTTGAGTGTGCAGGTGATAACCCACAAGTGTAGGGGATCGCAACAACTTTTGAGGGTAAAGTATAACCCAAATTTATTGATTCAACACAAGGGGAGCCAAAGAATATTCTTGAGTATTAGAAGTTGAGTTGTCAATTCAATCACACCTGGATAACTTAGTATCTGCAGCAAAGTATTTAGTAGCAAAAGAATATGATAGTAATGGTAACAGTAAAAAAGGTAAAGATAAATGTTTTTGGGTTTTTTGTAGTAGTTGTAACAGTAGCAACGGAAAAGTAAATACGCGAAGAACAATATATGAAAAGCTCATAGGCAATGGATCAGTGATGGATAATTATGCCGGATGTGATTCCTCATGTAATAGCTATAACATAGGGTGACACAGAACTAGCTCCAATTCATCAATGTAATGTAGGCATGTATTCCGTAAATAGTCATACGTGCTTATGGAAAAGAACTTGCATGACATCTTTTGTCCTACCCTCCCGTGGCAGCGGGGTCCAAGTGGAAACTAAGGGATATTAAGGCCTCCTTTTAATAGAGAACCGGAACAAAGCATTACCACATAGTGAATACATGAACTCCTCAAACTACGGTCATCACCAAGAAGTATCCCGATTATTGTCACTTCGGGGTTGTCGGATCATAACACATAATAGGTGACTATAGACTTGCAAGATAAGATCAAGAACACACATATATTCATGAAAACATAATAGGTTCAGATCTGAAATCATGGCACTTGGGCCCTAGTGACAAGCATTAAGCATAGCAAAGTCATAGCAACATCAATCTCAGAACATAGTGGATACTAGGGATCAAACCCTAACAAAACTAACTTGATTACATGATAAATCTCATCCAACCCATCACCGTCCAGCAAGCCTACGATGGAATTACTCACGCACGGCGGTGAGCATCATGAAATTGGTGATGGAGGATGGTTGATGATGACGACGGCGACGAATCCCCCTCTCCGGAGCCCCGAACGGACTCCAGATCAGCCCTCCCGAGAGAGATTAGGGCTTGGCGGCGGCTCCGTGTCATAAAACCCGATGAAACTTTCTCTCTGGGTTTTTTCTCCGCGAAACAAAATATATGGAGTTGGAGTTGAGGTCGGTGGAGCTCCAGGGGGGCCACGAGATAGGGGCCGTGCCCTACAGGGGGGCGCCCCCCTGTCTCGTGGACAGGCCATGGGCCCCCTGGTGTATTTCTTTCTCCCAGAAATTCTTATTAATTCCAAAAAGTGCCTCCATGGATTTTCAGGACATTCCGAGAACTTCTCTTTTCTACACATAAAACAACATCATGGCCGTTCTGCTGAAAATAGCGTCAGTCCGGGTTAGTTTCATTCAAATCATGCAAGTTAGAGTCGAAAACAAGGGTAAAAGTGTTTGGAAAAGTAGATACGTTGGAGACGTATCAACTCCACCAAGCTTAAACATTTGCTTGTCCTCAAGCAATTCAGTTGATAAACTGAAAGTGATAAAGAAAAACTTTTACAAACTCTGTTTGCTCTTGTTGTTGTAAACATGAAAAGCCAGCATTCAAGTTTTAGCAATATTATGAACTAACCATACTCACAATAACACTTAGGTCTCACAATTACTCATATCAATAGCATAATCAGCTAGCGAGCCATAATAATAAAACTCGGATGACAACACTTTCTCAAAATAATCATAACATGATATAACAAAATGGTATCTCGCTAGCCCTTTCTGAGACCCCAAAACATAAATGCAGAGCACCTTTAAAGATCAAGGACTGACTAAACATTGTAATTCATGGTAAAAGAGATCCAGTAAAGTCATACCCAATATAAACCAATAGTAATGAATGCAAACGACAGTGTGCTCTCCAGCGGGTGCTTTTTACTAAGAAGGGTGATGACTCAGCATAAAAGTAAACAGATAGGCCCTTCGCAGAGGGATGCAGGGATTTGTAGAGGTGCCAGAGCTTGACTAAACAGAGATTGAATAACATTTTGAGCGGCATACTTTCACTGTCAACGCAACAACTATGAGATGGATGTATCTTCCATACTACATGCATTATAGGCAGTTCCCAAACAGAATGGTAAAGGTTTATAGTCCCCCAACCACCAACAAGCATCAATCCATGGCTTGCTTGAAACAACGAGTGCATCCAACTAACAACAACCCTGGGGGAGTTTTTCTTAATTATTTTGATTTGCTTTGATCTTTTTGGATCATGGGACTGGGCATCCCGGTTACCGGCCCTTTCTCGTGAATGAGGAGCGGAGTCCACTCCTCGTGAGAATAACCCACCTAGCATGGAAGATATAGGCAGCCCTAGTTGTAACATGAGCTGCTCGAGTATACAAAACAGAATTTCGTTTGAAGGTTTGGAGTTTGGCACATACAAATTTACTTGGAACGACAGGTAGATACCGCATATAGGAAGGTATAGTGGACTCATATGGAACAACTTTGGGGTTTAAGGAGTTTGGATGCACAAGTAGTATTCCCGCTTAGTACAGGTGAAGGCTAGCAAAAGACTGGGAAGCGACCAATTGAGAGAGCGACAACAGTCATAAACATGCATTAAAATTAATTCACACCGAATACAAGCATGACTAGGATATAATCCACCATGAACATAAATATCGTGACGGCTATGTTGATTTGTTTCAACTACATGCGTGAACATGTGCCAAGTCGAGTCACTCAATTCATTGAAAGGAGGATACCATCCCATCATACCACATCATAATCATTCTAATAGCATGTTGGCACGCAAGGTAAACCATTATAACTCATAGCTAATCAAGCATGGCACAAGCAACTATAATCTCTAAATGTCATTGCAAATATGTTTACTTCATAATAGTTGACTCAGAAACGATGAACTCATCATATTTACAAAAACAAGAGAGATCGAGTTCATACCAGGTTTTCTCATCCCAATAAGTCCATCATATATCATCATTATTGCCTTTCACTTGCATGACCGAACGATGTGCATAATAATAAGAGTGCACGTGCATTGGACTAAGCTGGAATCTGCAAGCATTCAACTCAAAAGAGAAGACAAGTAATATGGGCTCTAAGTTAAATAAACAATCATGCATATGAGAGCCACTAAAGATTTTCAATATGGTCTTCTTGACCCCCAAAGGAAAGAAAAGAAAATAAAACTATTTACACGGGAAAGCTCCCAACAAGTAAGAAGAAGAACTAGAAATCTTTTTGGATTTTCATTTTAATTTCTACTACAAGCATGGAAATTAAACTAACTAATTTTTTTTGGTTTTTCTCAAGGTTTATCAAACACACAAGGAAAACTAGAAAAAGGAATTTAAACTATCATGGATAATACAATGAAAGAGTATGAGCACCGACGACTAGTGTGTGAACATGAATGTAAAGTCGGTGAGAAATACGTACTCCCCCAAGCTTAGGCTTTTGGCCTAAGTTGGTCTAGAACCAAGGACCACCGCTACTCTCTCCGGTGTAATGAGAGGTGTAATCAGGATAATACTGGCTGGTCATCTCCGGATCCCACTGGACAGATGATGCACGATAAGGGTCCAGCTCAGGTTCCGGCTCAGGTTCAGGCTCTGGAGTAAAAGCTTGGGCTCCATGATTGTTCACCGCTTCCGGTGTGACAAGAAAATTTTCTTCAAGCAAATCAAACAACAGAGGCGCAGGCAAAATAATAATCTCAAAATGTTTCTTATTGAATCTAAGTTTATACAAGAGCATCCTATCTTTGTTGTCAACAATAAACTTGTGTGCTACCATGCTCTTGTAATCTAAAATGTGAGGAGGCAATTTTATCTCCCCCTTCTCAAGGTGCCTAATGGGTATCTGAAAATGTCTAGCAAGACGTGCAGCATAGGTACCTCCAAATATGGGCCCTTTTGTACGATTCAGGGCTAGCCGTTTAGCAACGACGGCACCCATACTAAAAGGATTGTCTCCCAGCAAGGCATGTTGAAGAATGATAATATCAGGAACGCTCAAGTTTCCACTATTTCCACGACCAATCAAGCATCTACTTGCAAATATGGCAAAGTAGCATAAAACAGGAAAGTGTATGCTAGAGACTTTTGCCTCAGAGCCCTTCTTTGGCTCCTCTACCGTGATAGTATTAACAAAGCCACCCACATCTTCACGATGGGGTTCCTCTAATTCTCCCTCATAAGGTATCCTACACACTGCGCAAAAATTACTTAAAGACATTTCTCTGAATTCGTCATATAAATGAAATGATACTGCAGGCGGTGACTTCTTAGGATAATAATAAAAGTTTTGCACGAAAGTATTTGTGAGTAAGAAATACTGATTGATTCGGTCGTTGATGAAATCGGCGAGGCCTGCAGTCTCGATCAAAGAATAAAAATCTTCATGAATTCCAGCTTCTTTCAAGAAATCCTCGCATGGCCATTCACACGACCGTACTTCCGCTAAGCGAGGAAGATTATACTTGGCCTTTTCCTTCTCTTTGGCTTGTTTTTCCTGAGAGCTTTGGCTAGAAGAGCCCCTCAAAAACTTCCTCAACATTTTTTGAAAATTTCTGAAATTTTTAGTAACTTCAAGATAAAAGTGCATAAAACTAAACAAGATTGATGGCAACTAGTCCTACAAGTGGCTAGGGCCTATATCATGCATTGGAATTGCTTGGGACCTCAAAAAATTAACATGCAAGCTCAAGAAAAAGGTCACCTGTGCAACAAAAGTTTGCAATGAATAAAGCACTAGAACAAAAACTAATTGGACCAATGGAGGAGTCACATACCAAGCAACAATCTCCCAAAGCAGTTTTGTGAATCGAGCTTTGAGCAAGGAGATCGAAAATCGCATCAAAACGAGCTAGAAAATGTTCTTGAGATGGATGGGGATTTTTTTTGGGTAGAAGATGAAGTGTATGGGTGCTGGCATAAGTGGAGGGGGACACCAGGGGCCCACGAGACAGGGGGCGCGCCCTATAGGGGGACGCCCTCCACTCTCGTGGCCTGGTGCTTGCCCCTCCTGCGGTGATTTCAGTGCCTAAAATCCTCAAATATTCCAGAAAAAATCATACTAAATTTGCAGGGAATTTGGAGCACTTTTATTTTCGGACTATTTTTTAATGCACGGATAATTCAGAAAACAGACGGATAATACTATTTTTGCTTTATTTAATCTGAATAACAGAAAGTAAAAAGAGGGTACAGAAGGTTGTGTGTTCTAGTTTCATCCATCTCGTGATCATCAAAACGAATCCACTAACAAGGTTGATCAAGTCTTGTTAACAAACTCATTCCTAATAACATGGAACCGGAGAACTTTCGAATAACACTAAGTTACCTCAACGGGGATGTGAAAATCCCCAACAATAAGAATATCATGCTTTTTCTCGACAGTAGGGAGAGGAAATTCAAAACCTCCAAAAATAATAGTTGGAACTTTTTCAATAGAATTGATGCTATGAACTTGAGATTGTTTCCTCGGAAAGTGTACCATATGCTCATCATTAACATTAAAAGTGACATTGCCTTTGTTGCAATCAATAATAGCCCCTCAAGTATTAAGAAAAGGTCTACCAAGGATAATAGACATACTATCATCCTTGGGAATATCAAGAATAACAAAGTCTGTTAAGATAGTGACATTTGCAACCACAACAGGCACATCCTCACAAATACCGACAGGTATAGCAGTTGATTTATCACCCATTTGCAAGATATTTCAGTAGGTGTCAACTTATTCAATTAAAGTCTACGATATAAAGAGAGAGAGGCATAACACTAACACCGGCTCCAAGATCACATAAAGCAGTTCTAACATAATTCCTTTTAATGGAGCATGGTATAGTTTGGTACCCCCGGATCTCCAAGTTTCTTTGGTATTCCACCCTTAAAAGTGTAATTAGCAAGCATGGTGGAAATCTCAGCTTCCGGTATCTTTCTTTTATTTGTAATGATATCCTTCATATACTTAGCATAAGGATTTGCCTTCACCATATCAGTTAAGCGCATACGTAAGAAAATAGGTCTAATCATTTCAGGAAAGCGCTCAAAATCCTCATCATCCTTTGACTTGGATGGTTTAGGAGGAAAGGGCATGGGTTTCTGAACCCATGGTTCTCTTTCTTTACCGTGCTTCCTAGCAACAAAATCTCTCTTATCATAACGTTGATTCTTTGATTGTGGGTTATCAAGATCAACAGTAGGTTCAATCTCTACATCATTGTTTTTGCTAGGTTGAGCATCAACATGAACATTATCATTAACATTATCACCAGGTTCATGTTCATCACCTGATTGAGTTTCAGCATCAAAAATAGAAATATCATTGGGATTCTCAGGTGTGTCTACAGTGGGTTCACTAGAAGCATGCAAAGTCCTATCGTTTTGCTTTTTCTTCTTTTTAGAAGAACTAGGTTCCTCTAAATTATTTCTTTGAGAATCTTGCTCGATTCTCTTAGGGTGGCCTTCAGGATACAAAGGTTCCTGGGTCATTCTACCAGTTCTAGTAGCCACTCTAACAGCAAAGTCATTTTTATTATTTAATTCCTCAAGCAAATCATTTTGAGCTTTAAGTACTTGCTCAGCTTGAGTAGCAACCATAGAAGCATATTTGCTAACGAGGTGAAGTTCATCTTTAACTCTAGCCAGATTATCACTTACACGTCCTATCTCGAAAGCGTTATTCTTTAACTCTATACCAACATAAGCATTAAAACTTTCTTGTCTAGCCATAAAGTCATCAAATTCATCTAAGCATGGGCTATGAAATTTAGTAGAGGGGATTTCAACTTTATCATATCTATAGATAGAATTTACCTTTACTACCTGTGTCGGGTTATCAAGACAATATGGTTCTTCAACATGCGGTATATTAAGACCATGTATTCCTTCAATAGGTGGTAAATTCTTAACATCTTCAGCTTTAATACCTTTTTCTTTCATTGATTTCTTTGCCTCTTGCATATCTTCGGGACTGAGAAATAAAACACCTCTCTTCTTCGGAGTGGGTTTAGGAACAGGCTCAGGAATTGGCTCAATTGGTTCAGGAATTGCCTCAGGAATTGGCTCAGGAAGAGTCCAATTATTTTCATTAGTCAACATATTATTCAATAATATTTTAGCTTCATCGATTGTTCTTTCCCTGAAAACACAACCAGCACAACTATCCAAGTAGTCCTTGGAAGCATCGGTTAGTCCATTATAAAATATATCAAGTATTTCATTTTTCTTAAGAGGATGATCAGGCAAAGCATTAAGTAACCGGAGAAGCCTCCCCCAAGCTTGTGGGAGACTCTCTTCTTTGATTTGCACAAAATTATATATTTCCCGCAAGGCAGCTTGTTTCTTATGAGCAGGGAAATATTTAGCAGAGAAGTAATAAATGATATCTTGGGGACTAAGCACACAACCAGGAGCAAGAGAATTGTACCAAGTCTTAGCATCACCCTTTAATGAGAAGAGAAATATCTTAAGGATATAAAAATAGCGAGATCTTTCATCATGAGTGAACAGGGTGTTGGGGAACGTAGCAGAAATTCAAAATTTTCCTACGAGTCACCAAGATCTATCTATGGAGAAACCAGCAACGAGGGGAAGGAGAGTGCATCTACATACCCTTGTAGATCGCTAAGCGGAAGCGTTCAAGAGAATGGGGTTGAAGGAGTCGTACTCGTCGTGATCCAAATCACCGGAGATCCTAGTGCCGAACGGACGGCACCTCCGCGTTCAACACACGTACAGCCCGGTGACGTCTCCCATGCCTTGATCCAGCAAGGAGAGAGGGAGAGGTTGGGGAAGACTCCGTCCAGCAGCAGCATAACAACATGGTGGTGGTGGAGGAGCGTGGCAATCCTGCAGGGCTTCGCCAAGCACGTGCGGGAGAGGAGGAGGTGTCACGGGAGGGAGGGAGGCGCCAGGGCTTCAGGTGCGGCTGCCCTCCCTACACTCCACTATATATAGGGGCAAGGGAGAGGGGGGGGCGCGCAGCCTTGGCCCTTCCTCCAAGGAAGGGTACGGCTAGGGAGGAGTCCATCCTCCCCAAGGCACCTAGGAGGTGCCTTCCCCTTTTAGGACTCTCCCTTTCCCTTATCTCTTGGCGCATGGGCCTCTTGGGGCCGGTGCCCTTGGCCCATATAGGCCAAGGCGCACACCCCTACAGCCCATGTGCCCCCCCGGGGTAGGTGGACCCCTGGTGGACCCCCGGACCCCTTTCGGCACTCCCAGTACAATACCGATAATGCACGAAACTTTTCCGACGACCAAAACAAGACTTCCCATATATAAATCTTTACCTCTGGACCATTCCGGAACTCCTCGTGACGTCCGGAATCTCATCTGGGACTCCGAACAACATTCGGTAACCACATACAAACTTCCTTTATAACCCTAGCATCATCGAACCTTAAGTGTGTAGACCCTACGGGTTCGGAACCATGCAGACATGACCGAGACGTTCTCCGGTCAATAACCAACAGCGGGATCTAGATACCCATGTTGTCTCCCACATGTTCCATGATGATCTCATTAGATGAACCATGATGTCAAGGACTCAATCGATCCTGTATACAATTCCCTTTGTCTAGCGGTATTGTACTTGCCCGAGATTCGATCGTCGGTATGCCGATACCTTGTTCAATCTTGTTACTGGCAAGTCTCTTTACTCGTTCTGTAACACATCATCCCGTGATCAACCCCTTGGTAACATTGTGCACATTATGATGATGTCCTATCAAGTGGGCCCAGAGATACCTCTCCGTCAACCGGAGTGACAAATCCCAGTCCCGATTCGTGCCAACCCAACAAACACTTTCAGAGATACCCGTAGTGCACCTTTATAGCCACCCAGTTACGTTGTGACGTTTGGTACACCCAAAGCATTCCTACGGTATCCGGGAGTTGCACAATCTCATGGTCTAAGGAAATGATACTTGACATTAGAAAAGCTTTAGCATACGAACTACACGATCTTTGTGCTAGGCTTAGGATTGGGTCTTGTCCATCACATCATTCTCCTAATGATGTGATCCCGTTATCAACGACATCCAATGTCCATGGTCAGGAAACCGTAACCATCTGTTGATCAACGAGCTAGTCAACTAGAGGCTTACTAGGGACATGGTGTTGTCTATGTACCCATACATGTATCTGAGTTTCCTATCAATACAATTATAGCATGGATAATAAACGATTATCATGAACAAGGAAATATAATAATAATAACCAATTTATTATTGCCTCTAGGGCATATTTCCAACAGTCTCCCACTTGCACTAGAGTCAATAATCTAGTTCACATCGCCATGTGATTAACACTGATAGGTCACATCGCCATGTGACCAACATCCAAAGAGTTTACTAGTGTCTAAACTAGTTCACATCACCATGTGATTAAGTCTCAATGAGTTCTGGGGTTTGATCATGTTTTGCTTGTGAGAGAGGTTTTAGTCAACGGTCTGCAACATTCAGATCCGTATGTACTTCGCAATTCTCTATGTCATATTGTAAATGCTGCTTCCGCGCTCCACTTGGAGCTATTCCAAATGGTTGCTCCACTATACGTATCCGGTTTGCTACTCAGAGTCATTCGGATAGGTGTTAAAGCTTGCATCGACGTAACCCTTTACGCCGAACTCTTTATCACCTCCATAATCAAGAAACATTTCCTTATTCCTCTAAGGATAATTTTGACCGCTATCCAATGATCCGTTCCTGGATCATTCTTGTACCCCTTGACTGACTCATGGCAAGGCACACTTCCGGTGTGGTACACAGCATAGCATACTATAGAGCCTACGTCTGAAGCATAGGGGACGACCTTCGTCCTTTCTCTCTCTTCTGCCGTGGTCGAGCTTTAACTCTTAACTTCATACCTTACAACTCAGGCAAGAACTCCTTCTTTGACTGATCCATCTTGAACACCTTCAAGATCATGTCAAGGTATGTGCTCATTTGAAAGTACCATTTAGCGTTTCTGATCTATCCTCATAGATCTTGATGCTCAATGTTCAAGCAGCTTATTCCAGGTTTTCTATTGAAAAACACTTTTCAAATAACCCTATATGCTCTCCAGAAATTCTACATCATTTCTGATCAACAATATGTCAACAACATATACTCATCAGAAATTCTATAGTGCTCCCACTCACTTCTTTGGAAATACAAGTTTCTCATAAACTTTTGTATAAACCCAAAATCTTTGATCATCTCATCAAAGCATACATTCCAACTCCGAGATGCTTACTCTAGTCCTTAGAAGGATCACTGGAGTTTTGCATATTTGTTAGCATTCTTCAGGATTGTCAAAACCTTCTGGTTGTATCACATACAACCTTTCCTCAAGAAAACTGTCGAGGAAACAATGTTTTGACATTCTATCTACAAGATTTCATAAATAATGCAGTAACTGCTAATCCATTTCCAACAGACTCTTAGCATCGCTACGAGTGAGAATGCCTCACCGTAGTCAACTCCTTGAACTTGTCGGAAAACATCTTAACGACAAGTCGAGCTTTCTTAATGGTGATTCTTACCATCATTGTCTGTCTTCCTTTTAAAATCCATCTGTACCCAACGGCCTTATGACCATCAAGTATTTCTTCCAAAGTCAAGGATCCTTTCTCGGATTTTATGGCCTCGAGCCATTCGTCGGAATCCGGGCCCACCATCGCTTCTCCATAGCTCGTAGGTTCATTGTTGTCTAGCAACATGACCTCTAAGACAGGTTTGCATACCACTCTGAAGTAGTACGCATCCTTGTCACCCTACGAGGTACTGTAGTGACTTGATCCGAAACTTCATGATCACTATCATAAGCTTCTATTTCAATTGGTGTAGGCGCCACAGGAACAACTTCCTGTTGTTGGGGAACGTAGCAGAAATTCAAAAATTTTCCTACGTATCACCAAGATCTATCTATGGAGAGACTAGCAACGAGTGGAAGGAGAGTGCATCTACATACCCTTGTAGATCACTAAGCGGAAGCGTTCAAGTGAACGGGGATGATGGAGTCGTACTCGTCGTGATTCAAATCACCGATGATCAAGTGCCGAACGCACGGCACCTCCGCGTTCAACACACGTACAGCCCGGTGACGTCTCCCAAGCCTTGATCCAGCAAGGAGAGAGGGAGAGGTTGAAGAAGACTCCATCCAGCAGCAGCACAATGGCGCGGTGGTGGTGGAGGAGCGTGGCAATCCTGTAGGGCTTCGCCAAGCACCGCGGGAGAGGAGGAGTACTTGTGAGAGGGGGAGGGCTGCGCCAGAACTTCATGTTAAGCTCCCATGCGCCTCCCCACTATATATAGGGGTGGAGGGGCTGGTTTCTTGCCCTCCAAGTCCATTGGGGCGTTGGCCAAGGTGGGAGGAAAGAAATCCCATCATTTCCTTCCCCACCGATTGTTATCCCCCTTTTTTAGGGATCTTGATCTTATCCCTTCGGGATATGATCTTATTCCTTCTAAGGGGGGATCTTGTTGCGCCTTGACCAGGGGTGTGGGGCCTTGCCCCCACTACCCACGTTCATGTGGGTCCCCCCATGCAGGTGGGCCCCACTCCGGAACCTTCTAGAACCTTCCCGGTACAATACCGAAAAAACCTGAACATTTTCCGGTGGCCAAAATAGGACTTCCCATATATAAATCTTTACCTCCGGACCATTCCGGAACTCCTCTTGACGTCCGGGATCTCATCCGGGACTCCGAACAACATTCGGTAACCACATACAAACTTCCTTTATAACCCTAGCGTCATCGAACCTTAAGTGTGTAGACCCTACGGGTTCGGGAGACATGTAGACATGACCGAGACGTTCTCCGGTCAATAACCAACAGCGGGATCTGGATACCCATGTTGGCTCCCACATGTTCCACGATGATCTCATCGGATGAACCACGATGTCAAGGACTCAGTCGATCCCGTATACAATTCCCTTTGTCTAGCGGTATGTTACTTGCCCGAGATTCGATCGTCGGTATCCAATACCTTGTTCAATCTCGTTACCGGCAAGTCACTTTACTCGTTCCGTAACACATCATCCCGTGATCAACTCCTTGGTCACATTGCGCATATGATGATGTCCTACCGAGTGGGCCCAGAGATACCTCTCCGTTTACACGGAGTGACAAATCCCAGTCTC